>NC_043713.1:89314966-89329880 GCF_006229205.1 Suricata suricatta
TGAAATCTGGCCATTTGTAGCAAAGTGGATGGACCGCGAGGGTGTCATGCTAAGCGAAATAAGTCAGGTGGAAAAGGACAGAAACCATATGTTTGCACTCGTAGGTCTAGCAGGAGAACAGGAGAAACCTAATGGAGGACCTGGGGGAGGGGAAGGGGGAAAGAGAGTTGGGGAGAGAGGGACACAAAACCTGAGAGACTATTGAATACTGAAAAGGAACTGAAGGTTGAAGGGGGAGGGGGAAGGGGAAAGAGGTGGTGGTAATGGAGGAGGCCACATGTGGGGAAGAGCACTGGTGTTGTATGGAAACCAATTTGATGACAAACTATTAAAAACAGTATTAAAAAGACAAATAACTAGTGTTGGTGAGGATGTGGAGAAAAGAGAACTTGCATGCATTGATGATGGTAACTTAAATTGGTGCAACTTCTATAAACAGTATGGAGGTTCCTCAAAAAATTAAAAATAGAAATACCATGTGATGCAGTAATCCTACTACTGGGGATCTACCCAAAGAAAATGAAAACAGGAGTTTGAAAAGATACATGGATCTCTATGTATACTGCAGCATTTTTTTTTTTTTTTTTACAATAGCCAAGATACTGAAACAACCCAAGTGTCCATGGACGGATGAATGGATAAAGATGTGCAATATACCTACAATGGAATATTACTCAGCTATTAAAGAAACGAGATCTTGCCATTTGAAACAACATGGATGGACCAAGAGGTTATTATACTAAGTGAAAAAGTCACAGATAAATACCATTTTATTTCACTTATATGTGTAATAAAAAAACAGAATGATAAATATAGCAAATAAACTGACGGTTGCCAGACAGCAGGGGGTTGAGGAGATGAACAGAACAGGTGCAAACTTCCAGTTATAAAATAAAAAGTCCTAGGGATAAAAAGCACAGCATAAAGGGTGCCTGGCTGGTTCCGTCAGTTGAGTGTCTGACTCTGATATTGGCTCGGGTTATGGTCTTGGGGTCAAGCCCACATTCTCTCTCTTGCTCCCTCTCCCTCCGTCCCTCTCCCCTGCTCATGCTTTCTCTCTCTCTTTCTCTTTCTCCCTCTAAAAAAGTAAGGATAAGGAATAGAGGCAATAATACTGTAATCATGTATGGTGACAGATGTAACTATTTACCGTGCTGAGCATGTAGCATCATGTACAGAATGGTTGAATCACTGTGCTGTACACCTGAAACGAATATAACATTGTATGTTAACTGTGCTTCAGTAGAAACACTATTACTCAGAAATAACTACAGGTCCCTGCACTTACACCATTTTAGTCTATGTCTTTCCAGGATCTGGTCAAGGCACACAATACATATTTATAATATATATTTCAACAAAACTTATTTTGATATTTGTAATTGTAATTGAAAATCACAGCATATTGAATACATCCCCACATGTCAATGAATGTAAAACTCCATTTTAATAAGTGCATTTTCTTCTGTTTTATGGACATGCATGGTGTTGTAAAACCCAACTAGATACTATTAGAAATTTAGGAATTTTGCAGGTTTTCACTAATGCTTGAAACGGAGAGGACTAATATTACTTATATAAGCTTCAATGAAGAGTTCTTTCATAAAAGCTCAGAAACAAATTGCTAGGTTAGGAGTTATGAATATTCTCCTTTTGGACACATATCGCTTATCTGTCCTCCAGAAAATTGTATTAATTTATGCTTCCATCAGTAACCTCAAGAATACTGCACCCTCCACAATGCTGGGGCATTTTATTCCTTTTAATATACAATGTCACAGCATATGAACACTGACTGCAAGATAAACTACATGAGTGTGTGACAGAGGAGGCAGGCTGTGTGGTGAAGGAAGACGGCAGAGGGGATGGGAGAGGAGAGAATAGGAATAAATGTCATTACACTTAGCTTCTCTTGACATGCCCGCCACAGTGCCATACCTTCCTCTGCTGAGTGGGACTCTGGTGCTTAGAAAACAGAAATTTTGATTCATGCAATTTTTGCCTTATTGCAATCACTTAAAACCCAGCCCTTGTTTTAACTTATGCCTCCATTGAAATACTAAATAAACAAGAACGGGCATACAATGCTTTGAAAAGATTTTTTTAAGCCTATTTATTTCGAGAGAGCATGAGTGGGGGCAGGGCAGGGAATTAGAATCCAAAGCAGGCTTCATGCTGTCAGTGCAGAGCCAGACGTGGGGCTTGATCTCATGAACTATGAGATAATGCCCTGAGCTGAAATCCAGAGTCAGATGCTTAACTCACTGAGCCTTCCAGGTGCCCTGCAATGGAAAGTTTTAAACATTTAAATCAATACCTACTGTGTGCCAAGTAATAGGGGTAAAACAGTGAATAACCGAGACAAACTTCTCTTACCAAAACTTATGGTTTAGACGGCAAGACATGTAAGCAAGCAGGCGACGGGGCGCCTCAGGGCTGTCGGCTGAGCCTCTGCTTCCGCTCAGGTCATGATCTTGCGGTTCGTGGGTTCGAGCCCCGCCTCAGGCTCTGTGCTGACGGCTTAGAGCCCGGAGTCTGTCTTCAGATTCTGTGTCTCCCTCTGTCTCTGACCCTCCGCTGCTCACGCTGTGTCTCTCTCTCTCTCTCTCTCAAAAATAATAAAACATTAAAAAATAAACAGGCAACACTGTGATCAGTGTGTGAAAGCAGATGGAGGGTTTTGAACCAAGGGGAACAGGCAGGTTAAGGTCCAGAGAGACCGTGAAAAGATTGCGTAGCAAGGAATGCAGCCCAGAAAGATGGCTAAGAGTTTGAGTGTGGAAGGTCATGTAAAAAGATTTTTCGGGGGCACCTGGAGGGCTCAGTCAAGCTTCGACTTCAGCTGAGGTCATGACCTCGCAGTCCGTGAGTGCCAGCCCCGCACTGGGCTCTGCGCTGACAGCCCAGAGCCTGGCGCTGCTTCAGATTCTGTGTCTCCCTCTCTCTCTGCCCCTCACCTGCTCTTGCTCTGTCTCTGTCTCTCAAAAATGAATAAATGTTAAAAATAAAGTAGAATAAAAACAAAGATTTTTCTTAGAGGAAAAAGCCAGTGGAGGACTTAAAAGTTAAATATAATGTGATTAGTACATTGGATGGGTCACCCTGGGAACAGTATGAAGAACAGATTAAAGGAAAGCAAGATACATGAACAGTATTGTTCATGGCAGTGTTATTGTAAAACATCTGGAGGAGACGTGGATTGAATACAGTCCATCCATATGTCTATATGTATACATCCACATATACACATATGGATGTGTGTATATATATGTGTGTGTGTACATATAAATACTAAGCAGTTATTAAGAATGAAAAAGAACTGTATGTACTGGGGTACCTGACTGTGATGCCTCCAGCTTTGCTTTTGTTTTCCAAGATTGCTCTGGCTATGCTGGGCGCCTGAATCCGTTAAGCATCTGACTCTGGATTTCAGCTCAGCTCATGATCTCGTGGTTCCTGAGACTGAGCCTCACAGGCTCCATGCTAATGGTGAGGAGCTTGCTTAGGATTCTCTCTCTCTCTGCCCTTTGCCCACTCGCTCTGTCTCTCAAAATAAATAATTTTTTAAAAGATTGCTTTGACTATGCAGGGTCTTTTGTGGTTCCATACACATTTTAGAATTGTTTGTTCTAGCTCTACGAGAAATGTAGTTGGCATTTTGATAGGAATTATATTAAATGTGTAGATTGCTTTGGGTACTATAGACATTTTAAGAGTATTTTTCTTCCAATCCCTGAGCCTTTCTTTATGTCTTCAATTTTTTTTTTATTAGGGTTTTATAGTTTTTACAATACAGGTCTTTCACCTCTTTAGTTAGACTTATTCCCACATATCTTCTTGGTTTTGGTGCAGTTGTAAATGGGATCCTTTAATTTCTCTTTCTGCCACTTCATTATTGGTTTATAAGTGCAAAGGATTTCTGTATATTGATTTTATATCCTGTGACTTTACTGAATTCACGTATCAGTTCCAGCAGTTTTTTGGTGGAATCTTTCAGGTTTTCTATACAGGTATCGTGTCATCTGCAAATAGTGAAAGTTTGATGTTTCTTGCCTATTTAGATGCCTTTTATTTCTTTTCATTGTCTGACTGCTGAAGCTACAACTTCCGGTACTACGTTAAATAACAGTAGTGAGAGCAGACATCCCTGTGTTGTTCCTGACTATAGTGGAAAAGCTCTGTCTTTCTCCAGTGAGGATGGTATTAATATATGGGTTAATATATGGCCTTTATTACGTTGAGGTATGCTCTTCCAAACATACTTTGTTGAAGAGTTTTTTAAAAAAATCATGAATGGATGCTGTACTTTGTCAAATGCTTTTTCTTCATCTATTGAGATGATCATATAGTTTTCATCCTTTTTAATTTATTTTTAAAAAATTTAAATGTTCATTTTGAGAGAGAGAGCACAAATTGGGGAGGGTCAGAGAGAGAGGGAAACACAGAATCTATCTGAAGCAGGCTCCAGGCTCTGAGCTGTCAGCACAGTGCCCGACGCAGGGCTCAAACCTATGTACCATGAGATCATGACCTGAGCCAAAGTCAGCTGCTTAACCAAATGAGCCACACAGGCGCCCCTCTCATCCTTTTTTAAAATTAATGTGTATCATGTTAATTGATTTGTGAATATTGAGCCATGCTTGCAACCCAGGAATAAATTCCTCTTGATTGTGGTGATTTTTTCAATGTATTGTTGGATTTGACTTGCTAGCATTTTATTGTGAATTTTTGCATCCATGTTCATCAGGGATATTGGCCTGTAGTTCTCTATTTTAGTGGAGTCTTTATCTGGTTTTGGGTTTGAGGTAATTCTGGCCTCATAGAATAAATGTGGAAGTTTTCCTTCATTCAGAAAGTGTCTCCTAAAAAACCAAACAGCACTTTATAGCTCAGATACTCTGAGGGGCAGCTCCATTAACTTAGATATAAGTAAGTAAACAGGTAATTAAAACCAGCCCTCTCACCCCTCCTTTCCTTTGATGGTGGAAATATCTTCTTAGAAGTACCATTAATACATATATCTGTGCTCCAGACACATGCAGCCCCCTCTCAGGAATTTTGTGTTATTGACTATCTCTCTTTTTACACCTGCATATTTAATCTCTCCAAGCTGGATATATTACATTACAATTTAAACATGTTCTAGTTACTCATTACTCTAAAAATCTTTTGCCATGAGCCCATGGATGGTTCAGTGGATTGAGCTTGATTTTGGCTCATGTTATGACCTCATGGTTTATGGGTTCAAGCCTCGAGTCAGGCTCTGCACTGACAATGTGGAGTCTGCTTGGGATTCTCTCTCTCTCGTCCTCTGCCCCTCCCCCACTTGTGCAAATTCACTCTCTAAAAAAAACACAAAACTTTTTCCTTGACCAAATCTCTCTGTAGCTACTACACTTTCTCCTTCTCACACTAGTCTATATTCAGTCTTTACTTACTTGTCCTTAATTGGTTACTAAACTTATCCCAACCTACCGTCTATCCTCAGCATATTATTTCCAACTAAGATTAACAAATTCCTCATGTTGCTGTGATATGTTCACTTTTTCAGACTTCATCATCTAATTTAACCTCTAAGTAGCATTTAAAAGAACTGCTTTTACTTTCCTTCTTGAGACACCAGTTTGTCTTGGTTTGGCAAAACTACAGTCTTTCTGGCTTATCTACTAAGATTCCTTTTTTCAGCCTATCTTTCTTTAAATATAGCAGGTCTTCATGGTCATTAGCAAACATTCTCTTTTCACACCATCTATTTTTGCTATGCATTTTTAGTTACCTCCATAAGACCTACTGCAGTCTATCTACTGATGCTGTTAAAATTGTATCTTCCTCCTGAACACCTCCTCAGGCCCAGCAGCGCAGCAGAGCACCTGCTCATCTGGACGTCTCAAACTCTATGAAGTGAACATGACTAAAACTGCAGCTACTGCCTCTTTCTTTCATCATAGGCTCCTCCTTCTATGTTTTGTTTCTTAATAAATTAGAGCTGACCTGGTCAGTTTTTGTAAGACCGAGTAGCAAAATCTCAAAGGCTTCATTCAGGAATTAAAATTGTAACTTCCCCTCTCCCTGAAAGCTGGATTTCTAATACTGAAATGTTTGGGATTTCTCTGCTTCTCTGATCACTTGGCTTCAGTGACCTTGGTTCCATCACCATTTCTAGCCTAAGCACAAAAGTTCTGTAAATATCCTTCTATTCCTCCCTTTCCTATGTGCTTATCCAAATACATGCATCAAACATAAAATATTTAACTCTACATATTTTTGTGGTTGTTTCTTTTTAAAAAACAAGGTTACTGTTTTGGCTCTATGCATGTTTTTTTTTAATAATCAGTAAGCTTACCTTTCTGACATAAAAATATCCAAATATAAGCAGTACACTGCTGACACAGCTACTTAAAGAGGTCTCTGAGGAAGCTGGATCTCCTTCTTTTATACCATCCTTAGACCATGGTTACCATTCTCATGGCCACCAATGGCTCTTTCAGCTCTAGGAATGGAAAACTCGAAGGGAAAAAAATGGGAAAGGCAAAAGGGTGAGGTGCAAAAGGCAAAGAGAAAAGGCCAGATAGGTCTGTTTCCAGTGATATTATTTTTGATTTTCAAGATAAGGAAACTGGCTACACTTGGTTGCAAGGAGACTGCGAGGACTCTTATAAATGGACATATTGCTATGTGAGCCAAGACAGGGTTATGAGTAGGAAAAGACGAGCTGGACGTCTGACTGACTACTAACAGTATCTGCCACAACAGGCCAGAAAGCAACTCCCAAGAAAATAACAATAAAGTAGAATCAGATACTCCAGCCACTCTAAACATATGCAATTAACTTAGTAATTATTAAGAAAATAACTGCAAACTTCAAATCATAAATCAAGTAATCATAAATCAAAAAGCAAAATTATAAACCAATATATATTTAAAAAGTTGTGATACATTTTATACAACGTTATTAAACTAACACAGACAAAATGTGTTATACAGCTGAAGAGGTGTTTACACACACATTTATAAGTCTTACATGCTTATTTTGGACAACACTGAAATAATGAGTTGGAGTCCACCTTGAGACAATGAAATAAAAAAAGCAATTCCACATTCATAACATTTGTGGTTTCTCTCCCAGGATGAATTCTCTTGTGCGTAGTGAACAACTCTGACTGAAGGCTTTCCCACATTTAATACACTCATAGGGTTTTTCACCAGTGCAAGTTCTCGTGTGTCCAAGGCAAGAGGAAACACTGCAGATTTTCCTACGTTCATTACATTGATAGGATTTCTTTCCAGTATGAGTTCTCACATGTATTCTAAGGGATGAGAAACCACTAAAAACTTTCCCACAATCCTTGGATTCGTAGAGATTCTCTTGAGTGTGTGTTTTCTGGTGAACTTTAATGTGCGAGCTTATGGTAAAGGCTTTTCCACAGTCACTGCATTCATAGTTTCTCGCCAGTGTGGATGCTTTTGTGCACTATGAGATGAGAACTTGTGCCAAAGGATCTTCCAAAATAATTACACTCATAAGGTTTCTCTCCAGTGTGACTTCTCACATGAGCCTTAAGAGATGTTTTCTGACTGAATGCTTTCCCACATTGATTACATTCCTAGGGTTTTGTACCAGCATGTGTTCTTACAACTCTCCTTAGGGTTGAGAAATTGTTGAAGACTTTTCCACATTCTTTATATTCATATTGTTTCTCATCCATGTGACTTTTCTTGTGCAAAATAAGATTAGAATTTCTTCTGAAGGCTTTCCCATTATTGATTACATCGATAATATTTCTTTTCACTAGGAGTTGGCTCTTGTTGCCTAAGGGATGGATAATGACAAAAAGCCTTGCTTTTATTACATTCATAGGAATTCACCACAGGAAAATTGTTATATATAGGAAGCATATTATTATGTTTCAAGTGTATGCCATATTTGAAGCATGCATACTTTTTGTGCTGTTTGAATTTTTACAAGACGCCGCAGAGCTCTATCATATGTATGACTTTCATAGAGCTTCCCACTTACACAGCTTCTTGTAATTGTTTAAGACTGAATTATATTTCAAACCCTCAATATCTAAATGACATTTATGGTAATGTTTAATGGGACTCTTGGAAAAAAACAAGTTTTGATTTTAGTGTTCTCCTCTAATTCATGATGGTCACAGAATCTTTCCTGAGATGCTGTTTTCTTTTGGGTCACTTCCCTCTTATTTCTCCCTTGGATCTTGTGCTGTTTTCTGGTCTTATGGCATTCTTGGTCTTTACTTAATGTGGAAGACCAATTGTCCATTATGAATCTTATCATTTTCACTCTGCTGGAGGATTTCTCCTTACAAATATTCTGCTTAAAGGTAGAATCTTTTGTTTTAAGTTGAATCTCCCAGACTGGACAGGTGCCTTAGAGAATTCTCTTTCTCATAGTTTTTATCTCTTTTTGACCCATAGGGAGATCACAGCAGCCTTCCACAATTTATATTCCACTGAGGTAAGATTTATATCGTTTCCAACATCACATCTCTGTAAAGTCTTCTCTGAGCAGAATCAAGCATCATCCACCTCTGGGTGAACTCCACAGCCACATCTTTAAAGGTCACTGGTCCCTGTAATGTGGGAAATCAACCCACCATCCTTTCTTCTTCAGTGTTTCTCACATAGAAACAGAGTCCTGTGTGGACAGAGCCCTTGTAGAGGACAAGCCAATGGCTGCCACCATGAGAGTCTAAAAGTGATATCTGGCTGCACAACAGAGCAAAGAGATCAGGTTATTTCTTTTCTTGTTTCTCTGATCCAAAGCGAGCATTTCAGTGGGTGTCCTCCCTGTAGCCAAAGAGGCAGGTTCAGGTAAAAGAAGGAAGGTGGAAACAGGGCTCCATAAGTGGCAAGGTAAAAAAAGAAAAACTGAAGACTCTCTCCACTGCCCCCAGCAAGGTTTGGTCAGCTTAAAATCTTTACTAGGATTTGTAGTCACATGTGAAATAGTCATCCTTGGCCCCCTTCTGGAACTGTCATCTTGGTTATAGTAGCTTCTCCTGGAGACTACGTCACCACAGTGGGTGGGAGAGGCATGCAGTATTATTATGTTTTAAAGTTTATCCTTTTTTTTTTTTTTTTTTTTTGAGAGAGAGAGAAAGAACAGGGACGGGACACAGAGAGAGGGAACGAGAATCCCAAGCAGGCTCCATGCTTTCAGCACAGAGCCCAACAAGGGGCTTGATCCCACAAGCCACAAGATCATGACTTGAGCCAAAATCAAGAGTCAGACACTCAACTGGGCTACTCAGATGCCCCTGGAGCACACAATATGAAAAAAGATTACAGATAAAGAGAACGAGCTAAAAGAAGCATTGTTGTTTAATTAAATTTTCTGCATACTTTGCTAATTTTTTAGTTATCTTCTGGAATGGAATAATATTTTCCCTGGTAAAAACAACTATTTTAGGTAGGGTTACTTTCTATATATCACTTGGTGTTTTTAACTGAATAATACACATGATTAACAACACTGATGATTTGGCTGCTACTCTACTCAGGAAATTTTATTACAGTTGTTAAAAGTAGATACATGACTTTGAAACAAACATTCATCTCTTTACCTCCAATTCAGTCTCTCTTCCCAAAGTGCATTTTTACTTGTGATAATTTATTCTACCTAGAACTTGAATGGGATCAACAAAGAAGCATGAACCATGATCCAAACTTTGGGACGAAGGTCTTAACGATGTTAATCAGGTGGTGTAATACTTTCCAAAATAATTTTTACAATAGCTTTAAAATAAATTTTTTAAAAAGTGTGGATATAAAAATAGGTGCTTAGACACTTTAAGGATCACAACAAAGCATGAAATAATTTATTATGTTAATATTTTTACAAGTCTCACTGTTTGAAGATGATAACCCTCATGTGAACCCCATCTCAATACAATAGAGTTAAGTTTTAATGGGAAAAAGTACAGAATTAGCATTTTTATTTAAATAAACATCTTTGATAGATAGGGTCTATGTCCTTAAACGAGAAGGGTCTGTCTCTCTTGGGTAAACCATATAGAAATCGATTTCCATCCGATTTCTTCATTCCTGTATTCTGAGTACCTGGAACATTCCCCAGAATATGGCAGATGCTCAACAAATATTTGTCGAATAAGCTGAATGAGTCCATGGCAATTAAGGTTTTGTGAAGGAGGTCCCCCGACCTGTCCCACATCCATACCCTTCTTTCAGAAGCAAAACAAAATTAGAGATTTGTTTCTTCTTCAGAAAAGGAACTTACGTTTCCTTTTGGCTAAAGCGTTTTAAGACTAGTACTCTAGACTTGTTCCTTAATTCCCCAAGTTTCATTTCTTTTCTAGTTATAGAACTAATAAGAAAAACTAAATGACTTTAGGGACAAACAGAAAAAAGTATTTGAATAAATGGAGACATTCCTCATGATCATGGATCCAATATTACATTGGTTTCAGTTCTTCTCTGACTAGAATTGCATTGTATTTTCATTAATCTATATATTCAACAAGGGCTTCTTGAAATCACAATCTGATTTTTAAGGTTTTATAGGAAAACAAAGGTACATGAACAACAAGGCAATTATTAAAATAGTACTTTGCCCTACTCTATTTCAAAGTGTGTTATAAATCTCTAATAATTTAAATGTAATGATAATGGGGCAATAATAAAAAGTAAAACAATAACCTCAGAAACAGATTGATGTGTAGCTAGCCATTTAGTACATGATAAAGACAGCACTGTAAATAATGGCGGGGAAGGACGAACTAGTTCTTAAAATGTTGTCAAGACAAATGACTGTCTGTTTAAGAAAAGCATAAATACTACTTCACACATTTCCATTCCCAGGTGGATTAAGGACTGGAATAAGTATCTAGCAGGAATTCTAGAAGAGGAATTCCTATAACAGGAATTATAAAGGAAGCAGTACTAGTGATAATGGTTGTTTGTATCCCAAGCTGAAAAAAAGATACAAGCCCTTGACCTGCAAGTGTATATACCACAAGTCACATGGAGTAAAATTTTCAAATCCATTAGATATACTGAATGTAAGCTGTAGAATATCAGGGATGATGAGTAAAATTTTAAACCTACTGGAGAGAAAAGGCAAATACCTACAAAGAAATACCAATTATACTAACTTTTCAGCTGCAAATCTAAATGCTAGATCACACGATAATATCTTCAAAGTATTAAAGGACAACAGCATCAACCTAGAATTTAGCAGTGTGCTGAAGAGTAATAAAAATATAAAAAACACTGGCATATTTCTAAGTGACAATAGCATCCTCCATAAGAGGGGCACTTGGGGGGCTCAATCAGTTAAGAATATGACTTCGCTCATGTCATGATTCCATGGTTTGTGGGTTTGAACCCTGCCTGCATCGGGCTCCGGGCTGACAGCTCACTGGAGCCTGCTTTGGATTCTGTGTCTCCCTCTCTCTCTGCCCCTCCCCCACTTACACTCTATCTCTCTCCTCAAAAATGAGCTGTCAGCACAGCCCGACGTGGGGCTCAAACCCACAAACTATGAGATCATGACCTGAGCTGAAGTCAGATGCTTAACAGACCGAGCCACCCAGGTGCCCGGAGAGAGAGAGAATCTTAAGCAGGCTCCACACTCATCAGAGAGCCCTATGCAGAGCTCCATCCCATGACCCTAGGGTCATGACCTGAGCGGAAATCAAGAGTTGGATGCTCAACTGACTGAGCCACTCAGGTACCTCAACGTACTAGATTTAAAAAAAATGTATATGTACATTTCTTAGCAAATAAATTTCAGAGAAAATACATGAATTGGTCAATCAAATCTAGAAGTAGAAAAATAGCAACAAAATAAATTTAAAAATAGAGGGCAAGTTACTGTACAGAAAACCAAAACACAAAAACTACCAAAATCCACTTTTTTGAAAACATTAACATAGATGTATAGAATGCAGGACTAATCCAGAAAAAAAAAAAGAATGGCCCAGAAAAATATTAAGCTCAAAAAGGAAGAAATGGCTACAATTATAGCAATGATTTTAAAATATCACTAAGAAGCAGTGATTTTTAAAATCTCCGAAAAAAATCACTATAAAAAATTAGTATGCACAACTTTATGCCAACAAACTTGAAAATTCAGATGAGATGAACAATTTTCTAGAAAACCTTAAGTGTCCAAATTGACTCAGAACTAGAAAACTTAAATATTCAACTACCACTTAAAAAAACTTGGAGGTGCCTGGGTGGCTCAGTCAGCTAAGCGTTAGACTTTTGATTTCGGCTCAGGTCATGATCTCATGGTTCCTGAGATTGAGTCCCTTGTCAGGCTTTGTGTTGATGGGATGGAGCCTGCTTGGGACTCTCTCTCTCACTCTGTCTCTGTCTCCCTCCTGCATATGTGCTTTCTCTCTTACTAAAGAAAGAAAGAAAGAAAAAGAAAGAAAGAAAGGAAGGAAGGAAGAAAGAAAGAGGCTTTAAAATTAAAAAAAAAAAAAATTGAATCAGAACTCAAATATCTACCCCTAAGGATTTTGAGTGCAAAATTTACAATGGAAAAACTATTTTACAAAATAGAAAAATATTTATACTTCCCAAATTATCCATGAGACTTGTGAGATCTTTTCGGTACAGTACAGAAAACAGTAGCACAAGGAGAGTGTAGAGGCCACTTTTAGGCAAACAGGCTTGAGAGATGGCACTAGAAAGGGCGCACAGGGACCACCTGGCTGAATGCCAACAGACGTTTCAGGCGGCCCACCTCCAAACAGCCATGGGCCATGACTAATGTGCTACTTACAACCAGGGACAGTTAGCAAAGATGGGAAACTTGCACACACTGCCGTACCCACCGCCTCATCTTCCCCCTTTAAACAGCCCCGCCTCGGCCTTGCGCCGCCCGCCGGCGCTCCCGACCCGCGCTCAGGGGATCCATCTCCCGAGTGCTGTTGCAGGTGAATTCTTTTCACCCACCGCCACCAGCTTCCGTTTCATGCCCCACATTTGGGGACCCCATCCAGTAGGGAGAGCCCCCACATTTAAACACCACAGACAGAACAAGGAAAGAAGATTAAAATGCAAGTAAAATATTAACAAACTGAATTCAACTCTTTACTAACGTAATACAAGAACATCACATTTAAACACTGCACAACATTTGCAAGAATTACTGACAAGCAGAAACCTGTTACTATAACAGCTACTGCATACTTTTGTACCCAATGTACTTTGAAGCAGATCTGAGGATGCTATATTATTTTTAAATACCTCGGGATTTATCACTGTATAACAGTCTGTATAGGTTGTGTGTGAGTGTGTGTGTGAGTGTGTGTGTGTGTGTGTGTGAGTGTGTGTTTTAAGAAAGCTCTATGCCCGGGACCACCTGGGTGACTAAGTCGGTTAGGTGTCCAACTCTTGGTTTTGGCTCAGGTCATAATCTCATGGTGTCCGGAGTTTGAGCCCCACATCTGGCTCTGGGTTACCAGTGCTGAGCCTGCATGGATTCTCTCTACCCCTTTCCTACTCCCGCTGGCTCTGTCTCTCTCAAAATAGATCAACTTAAGAAAAAAAAAAAGAAAGCTCTATGTCCAACGTGGGGTTTGAAGTCATGACTAGACATCAAAAGCTGCATACTGGACTGAGCCAGCCAGGGGCTCCCAGAATTTATCTCTGAAGAACTCTTTAAAAATCATTATCCACACCCACAAAATTAGCAGTAATTGCTTATTATCAAACATATAGGCAGTGTTCAAACTTTTGTTACCAGAGTTTTTTAGAATTATTTTTAAAGCATGTTTATTCATTTTTGATCAAGAAAGAGCGAGATTGGGGGAGGGCAGAGAGGGAGACACAGAATCTGACGCCGGCTGCAGGCTCTCGGCTGCCCGCACAGAGCTGGACGCCGCGGGAACAGACTGAGATCACGACCCGAGCGGAAGGCGGAAGCGTAACCAACTGAGCCGTCCAGGTGCCCGTCTGTTATCAGGTTTCATTATTATTTTTTTTTCCGTTGTCCATTTTAAAATTTATTATTTAAAAGAAATTTATTGACTATTTAAAAAAATAATAATTTACTGTCAAACTGCCTAACACGGTGTGTAAAGTGTGCTCCTGGTTTTCAGGGTAGACTTCCGGGCCTGGTCGCTTACATACAACACCCCGTGCTCATCCCAACAAGTGCCCTCCTTAGTGCCCATTCCATTTCCCCCTCTCCGCCTCCTGTTCCCAGTTTTTTAAAAGTTATTTCTTTGACTCATAAAATTTCAAATCCTTTTTTTAAAAAATTATTTATTTTTTTAGTTTTTTTTTTAATGTTTTATTTATTTTTGATACAGAGAGAGACAGAGCATGAGAGGGGGAGGGGCAGAGAGAGAAGGAGACACAGAACTGGAAACAGGCTCCAGGCTCTGAGCTAGCTGTCAGCACAGAGCCCGACGCGGGGCTCGAACCCACGAACGTAAGATCTGACCTGAGCCGAAGCCGGAGACTTAACCGACTGAGCCACCCAGGCGCCCCAAATCCTTTTTAAAAAAAGGTTATTTATTCTGAGAGAGCGCGCGCACAAGTAGAGGGAGGGCGAGAGAATCCCAAGGCTGAGATCATGACCTGAGCAGAAATCAAGGGTCCCACCCCAAGCCACTGAGCCACCGGGCGCCTCTCAAGTCCCTGTGAATTTAAGGTTTGCCTGGGAGAATGGATCCGTCATTACAGGGGCGCGACCCCTGAGCGATCTTCGGATTAGGACAGACCCAGGAAAAGCGCGCGGATCAAGTAACCGGTACATCCCGACGTCCGCTCCCGAGACTACGGCCTCTGCCACCACCGCCGCCCGGGGACGCGCCGCGGCTCCGCGCCCTCCCAGCCCGCGTTTCCCCGCCAGCAGCCCGGGCGAGGCCTGGCCGCTCCCCGAACCTGGAAGGGCGCTGGCGCGGGAGCCGCC
>NC_043713.1:89329980-89405388 GCF_006229205.1 Suricata suricatta
GCCCGGGCGGCCCCTGCGCACCTCGCCGCGGCCGCGTCGCCTGCTCGCGGAGGCCTGGCTCGTCATCGATTCGCGGTCGCTGCTGCCATTGTGACGGGATTGTCTCGCCCACCCCGCCTCCCGGTGCTCGCTGCAGGTACACGCGCGGGCGGCGGCGTGTGTTTGCTTCGTCGTCGGGCTCGTCGTGTTGCTGCTGGTCAACCTCAGCGCTCTGGGTGGACGGTGAGTTCATCCCCAAGTAAGTTTTCTTCCGAACTGCGATTTTTACTCGTTGCTTGGAGGACTGTTTTCGCCGTTGCGGGTGATTCTTGAATTCACGTCGCAGTTATCAATAGCGCACGTTGCTGCTTTGCAAGAATAATGACAATGCCGCTAGTGTTTGGGGTTGGTGCTGTGCGGTGCTTGTTGTAGGTTTGAACCACATATTCTCAGTGATGCGGTGTCTTCTGCTCCTGCTGTTCTTTTTCCCCAGCTAGGGCTGTAGGTTTCAAATTTTGCATATGGCTTTTCCTAGCATTTGCTGAAAATGATCATGCTGTTTTTCTTCTTGGAGGAAATTTCTTAGCAGAGTCTCACATTCCTAGGAGAAATCCAACGTGGTTATTTATACTGGTTTCAAAATATGTATACTATTGGATTCTATTTGTGGATATTATCAGAGTTACAAACTACTTGCTTCTTGAAGAAGTCGGTCTGTTTTAATATCCACCTGTAGAAAGGGCTGGATAAGTTTCTGTTTCTTGATCTAGTCTAAAAGTAGTAAGTTAAAAAAATTTTTTTACCTCTTACTGCCACCGTAGCCTGATGCGAGGCTCGAACTCACAGACTGAGAGATCATGACCTGAGCCCAAACCAGGAGTCGGAGGCCTAACTGACTGAAGCACCCAGGCGTCCCTATTTTATTTTTAAGTAGGCTCCACACTCAGTGTGGGCCGTGAACGCAGGACCCAGAGACTAAGAGCCACAGCTCTATCAGCTGAGCCAGACAGGTGCCCCTAAATGTGTGTGTGTGTTTAATCAAGTAGATTAACTGGAGGTGCGTATGTATTTATCCTAGTTTTATTTTTCAGAGATAGCTCATATTTAATTACTATTTATTTTCCCTTGACAGTAGAGTTGTTAAGCCAATCAACATGATGCATATCATCTAACATCCAGTATGATGTCAAAGGCAAGGTTAACATCAGTGTTACATAGATCCCACCCAAAGTCTATGGAGAAGGTGAAGCATTTCTGTTCTCTCTGTTACTAGGATAATTTACTGTGCTTTAAAAAGTAAAAGGGAAGACGAGATGGCATCAGAATGTGAGCTAACAGATGTGTCAGGTTGGTGATGCTGACTGTAGCTATCTGTCTAGACAGTTAAGTAGACACGTCCTCACCCCTTTTAAACCACCTCAGCCCTACACTAATTTTTCTCTATGACCTAACTTATTTGCTTCTCTTCTGTTGCATTAAAATTGTCTGCAAAGCCTCCTGGAGGGTGAATTTCACACGTTCGTTTCCTTCTCTCAATACCGGTTTCTTGAGCCTGAGCATGTGCTAGTCACAGGGAAGGGATTTGGGATACAGATAAAGAAGGAAGTCTGTTCAGCAGTAATTTATGTTAACATTGTCTCAATATTCTGCCCAGGACAATACAGTATTTACATAGATACAAGGTATATTTTCTGGAAAAAAAGATTACAAAATTATTCTTATTAATTACATATGTCCTCACCATGTAGAAGAGATTCTGTTAACATCAATGAGTTTTTAGTAAAGTGACTGAAAAGGAAATACGTAAGTGAATAAATTGCTTTACTGTGTTCAGTAACGAGTTAACTCATGCCTTTGTAAAAGAAAGTCTACTCACAATAGCAACAAAGTACCTAATACTCATTTTAACTAGAAATATACCTGAGCTCTATGGAAAACTTTAACATCTAACTAGGAGATAGAAAATAAGAACAAAGGATGAATAGAAATGAGAACAGTTCTGTTTTTTAGTTCGGTTGTCTAGGAAGTGAAACTGGGATTTCCCCACCAAGAATCCCTACGCACTTTGTTCATTATCTCTTCATCCTTTAAAAAATTTTTCTTTTTTTTTATGTTTCTTTTTTTTGAGAGACAGAGAGCGACAGCTTGAGCAGGGGAGGGTCAGAGAGACAGGGAGACACAGAATCCGAAGCAGCTCCAGGCTCTGAGCTGTCAGCACAGAGCCCGACGCGGGGCTGGAACCCAAGAACCGCAAGATCATGACCTGAGCTGAAGCCGGACGCTTAACTGACTGAGCCACCCAGACGTTCCTTCATTCTTTTTTTAATTAAAAAAAAATTTAAATATAATTTATTGCCAAGTTAGCTAACATAGAGTGTATACAGTGTGCTCTTGGTTTCAGGGGTAGATACCTGTGATTCATCGCTTATATATACAGCACCCAGTGCTCATCCCAGTAAGCGCCCTCCTCCATGCCCATCACCCAGTTTCCCCTCTCCCCTGCCCCCTTCATCAACGCTCAGTTTCTTTTCTGTATTTAAGAGTCTCTAATGGGCTTGCCTCCCTCTCTGTTTGAAAATATTTCTCCACTTCCCTTCCTCCATATATCTTCTTCATCTTAAGAACGTTATGGAAGTAGCTCGTTCCTTTTCATAATTTGATGAGAAAATGTTTCCGTTAAAAAGAGATACTCCTAGAAATGATGAGTTACCTGGGTTTTCATGACATAATTTAAACACTGAAGTCTTAGTAACATAGTTTTAAAAACTTACAGGTTTTGGGGTGTCTGGGTGTCTCAGTCGGTTAAGCACCTGACTTCGGCTCAGGTCATGATCTCACCACTTGTGGGTTCGAGGCCCGTGTCGGGCTCTGTGCTGACAGCTAGCTCAGAGCCTGGAGCCTGTCTTCAGATTCTGTGTCTCTCTCTCTGACCCTCCTCCTCTCACACTCTTTCTCTCTCACAAAAATGAATAAGTATTAAAAATTAAAAAAAAACATAGGTTTTAATAATCTTTATTTTAAGGAAAAGGAAGTTTCATATTGTAATATGTCTGTTTTGCTTACAATACACTTTGGCCTTCAGTCACCATCCAGGATGTCTCACATCGGACCGAAGTCCCCTATCACACGAGCATGTTTTGTGTCTTCTGGCTCGGCAGCCAGGTCAGGACTGGGCATGGATAGGCCAACACCAAGAGCATCATTTTTCCTCTTTCACCCAGTACCTCTCTGTTGTCACATTCTTACTTTTTCTCACATTCCAGTATGAAAACTTTTGAACATACAGCTAAATTAGAAGTTTACAGTGAGTACTTGTAACCCCCCTACTCTACCATTAACATTTGATTACACTTATTTTAACATACATCTGTTTCTTCATCAGTCCATCTTTTTTTTTAAATGCATGGCAGAGTAAATTGCAGACATCAGTGTTCTTCCTCTAAATACTTCAGAATGCATGTGCGTTTCTAACTAGAATTCAGTATTTATATAGCTTTTTCTTTTGTAGTAAATTTACATAAAATGCACAAAATGAAACTATACATTTGCTGAGTTTTCACATATGCATGGGCTTTGCCTTTTGTATCTTCAAGTATGTCTTTGCCATCTCTTCTGGTCTCAGCTCTAACTGTAGCTGTGTTCTTTTGCTAACCATCCTTGCCCTTTGCACATGCTAAATACTGATGAACTTATTCAGAATCCAAAGAGATTCTGTTCGCTTTTATTTATTTATTTTTTTAAATGTCCAACTTTTTTTTCTTTTTCTAATTTTTTTTTAATGTTTTATTGATTTTTGATACAGAGAGAGACAGAGCATGAGAGAGGGAGGGGTAGAGAGAGAAGGAGACACAGAACTGGAAACAGGCTCCAGGCTCTGAGCTAGCTGTTAGCACAGAGCCTGACGCGGGGCTCGAACCTACTACAGTGAGATCTGACCTGAGCCGAAGTCGGAGGCTCAACCAACTGAGCCACCCAGGCACCCCTGTTCACTTTTATTAGGAAGCATATACTCAGTATGCCCAAGTGAAATGCTGTCCCTGTCAAGGTCTTTCCTGTCTCTGGGCACTGGCCCTCAAGTACTGGGGGTTCAAATGGAGACTGGAGGGCAGACACCTTGGGAAACAGACATGGTATCTTTGTGGGTGCTTGTTAAGAATTTGACAGGGGTGCCTGGGTGACTCAGTCAGTGAAGTGTCCGGCTTCGGCTCAGGTCATGATCTCACGGTTTGTGGGTTCGAGCCCCGCATCAGGCTCTGTGCTGACAGCCAGCTCAGAGCCTGGACCCTGCTTCAGATTCTGTGTCTCCGTCTCTCTCTGACCCTCCCCGGCTGGCGCTGTCTCTGTCTCTCAAAAACAAAAAATTAAAAAAAAAAAAAAAGAATTTGACAGATGTCAGTGGAACAAATACGAAGTTCAAAGCACCATGCCAGTCTCTTTCTGAGATTTAGAATGAGATTATTCCAATTCTCAAGTGGTTCTTTATCTCAGAAGGGGCGTGGACGAATACTTAGTGGCAGCGTAAGGCGGGGTATCCCTTTGTGCAAAGTGGCCCTCGATTACTGGTCAGGACGTTATTCTTTCTGGGACAACAGAAAGCCTTGCCAGAAGAGGTGGCACTTACGTGACACTTAGAGAGCATTGGACGAGTGCAGCAGGAATTCAGGTCGACATGGTGTCAGGGCCCAGAATGTAGATGGTGTGCATCTGGGACAGTCAGGTGCCTGACCAGAGCTGAGCCGCAGTGCCTCTGGGGCCCTGGATAGTGGCTCACAGCCTCTGGTTCGGACTCAGAGCTTCTTGCAGCCGGTCCCTGCCCTGGCAGAGGCAGAATGCTCCTCCCCCAAGAACCAGAACCTGTGGCTGTGTTACCTTATCTGGCAAAAGGAACTTTGCAGATGCGATTTGACTAAGGATGTTAAGATGGGAGAGTACCCTGGGGGCCGAGTAGAATCACAGAGGTCCATCAGAATAGGGGAGCTGAAGGTGGGTGTCCGGGGCAGATGTGACCTCAGAAGAAAGGCACAGAGAGAGGTGCTGTCGCCAGCTTCCTGGCTTCCCATCCTGATGCCTCCGTCTGAATTTCTGCCTCCATCCCTTGCCCTCCTCTCTCCTCTGGCTCCAGCCTGCTGGTTTGTCACTTCCTTGCCCTCTGTTGGCAGACGCTCTCCAGTCCCCAGCACCTCTTCCAGCTGTGCCTTTTCTCTTCTTTCTTCAGTCCCAAGCTTGTCATTCCTTTTGTGGACTGTGTCTGCTGCTCCCAGCAATACGGTGAGACTGCTCTCCCCAGATCATTGCTGAGCCCTCATCTAGCCAACCCAGCACATCAGAACCCAACCCTTAACCGATCTGAATGCTCGTTTTACGTCTGCCCTCCTTGAAATTCTTCTTCTGGCTTTTGATGTACCTCTCTGGATCTTCTTACTCATTAGTAGATCTTTTTTTGCCTCCTTTGTGGGCTTTTCTTTCTCTCCTTTTTGCTTCCTAAATGTGGATTTTCCCCCATAATCTAATCCTGGTTTTACACTTTATCATACTCTTCACGTTATCTTTGGTTGACTTTATGTATTGCCATAGTGTCATCTGATAATATCATGAGCTAGCTTTATCAGATCTTACTGTTTCTTAGTGGGCTCTATAGGGATTATGTCATAGGATTGTTGATAGGAGTGTGTGATCTCTTTCAGACTCCTGTCCATCTGCCTACTTCACCTCTGTCTCATAGCGGAAGACACAGTCACTCTCAAATCTGTGACAAAAGGCCACCCCCCCACCAACCCGAGTCTTGAGAATATATAGCTGTGTAGTTTGGATCGATACAGATAGAACAGGCATGTGGAAGGCAGACGACACAGCTGCATAACCCTCACATCTAAATATATCTTCCTAAATGTCATGTCTCACCAGGGTTGATTCGGCTGGTCTGGTTTTCTCGGCGGGCGTCCCCTCTACTGCTCCATGTGCGTCCCTCCCGAAGCTGTGTACTCGGTCGAAGAGGAAGACCTTCCCTGATAGACGAGGCCCTTCAGTCAAAGGTATAGGAGTAGCTACACTCGCTGCTAGAGTCTCCAGACAAGCTCTCCAGGACCACTTGTGGGAGAACGTGCGGTAGTCAAGCTTCCAGAACACCAGACACGTCCAGCTGAGGTGCTGCACGTGGCAGTTTGCCGTTCTTTCAACAGATCCACAAATACACACAGGCCCCTTGTTTCTCTAGTGCCTCCTCCTCCTGATGGTTGTCCTGTAAGCCACCCAGGAAACTGGGAGTCGTCTCTAACCCCCAACCTGTTTTCACATCCGTATCCATCTGATTTCTAGGATACACCATTTCCCAAATCTGCCTGCTCTGCATTGCTACCCTCAATAATTTGTGTTCCCATCCTCTGGATTATGGTGTTACCTCCTTCCTGGTTCCTTTGCTGCGGTTACACCTTCTTCCAGCCCATCGCAGAACTATCCCACAAGCAGAGGACTCATTTTTAAGCTGCAAATGTAGTATCATTTCTGGGCTTAAAACACGTAGGAGAGAGTCTGAAAATGGCATTGTTGTTCTTTTGTGACCTAGGTCTGGCCAGGTGTGTCTCTGGGCTCCTTTCTGGCTCTTCCCTGCCCTTCCCCGTGTGCACCAGCTGCAGTGAGCTCCCTGCGCGTCTCATCATTGTCTCAGACTTTGCCTTTGTTCACCCGGTTCCTAGAGCCTGAGTGGCTCTAGGACTCAGCCTTGAACCCGCCAGGTGGTACTGGGTGTCATTCTCTGTGCTCTGTGGCCCTTGGGCTTGCTGCTATCAGAGCAGTAATCATTAAGAACTCTGAGTGTCCATTTTCAGTTTTTTCAGCTAGACTCAGCTGCTTGATGGCAAGAATAAATACTTTGTTCATGTTTTTATCCCCTGGGCCTCGTACAGAGCCAGGCACATAGTAAGTAATCCTTAATGATTTATTAAAACGACAGAAGAAGATCCAAATCAGTAACATCAAGATAGTCATCAGTTTACCAGCAGTTCCACTAAACACAAATAAAACTGATCCCGGTATCCCTAATCAGTTTTGGCCAGTTGCATAGAGATATACTTTGTGTATCTGGTGATTGATCAAAGAATCTGGTTATTCCTAAGAAGTGGTAGGACTTAATTGATTAATTAGCTCAAATATGTGGTTCTCAACGTTGGCTGCACATTAGAATCACCCAGGGAATTATTTAAAATAAACAAAACCCTGGTCCCCTCACAGGCAATTAAGTCAGAATTTCTCAGAGGAGCAAGACATGGGATTCAGGTGTCGTAACGTATAAATACACTTGGCAATTCCAGTGTTCAGTTAGGGCTGAAAACCATTGACTTTTAAATAAAGTTTAGAGTGAGTTATCAGAAATGGACATTAAACGAAATTGGGATGAAATGAAACGAATTACAGACTTTTAAAAGTTTATATAATCATAGAATGGGAGAGTCATCGGAATGGACCTTAGATATCTATGTAAAGTAGAGGCTGTACTGTAGTTGTTTTGTTTTGTTATTGAGATCTGATTGGAAATTTATCAGTGGCCAGAAATTTCCTGCCTTGTTGGGCAACCTGATCTATTTCCAGGTGTCATATGATTAACCATATCTTATTATGTTGACTTTAATTGACTTTTTGTGACTCCACACATTACTCCTAATTCTGCCCTCTGGAGCAACTCAAATATCACTTCCACAGGACCTGTAAAAATGTGAAAATCATTCTCTTGCTTCCATAAAGGAATTTCTTATGTAGTTTAACATCCCTGGTTATTTCAGCCTTTGCTCATCTGACATTTTGAGTAAGCTCTTTGAGAGGTTAAGAAACCACCTGGTAAGTTTTGGAGCACAGTTGGAAATATGCACTTGAGGTTGCGGAACCAGGTTGGGATAGAAGACGGAATGAGCCCTTCGTTCTGGCTGAAACATGTAGGTCTGCTGTGTGCCGTGCAGTGGGACAGACAGTGAGGACAAAATAAGTAGATACATTCTGTGTCCTCAAAGTGCCCAGGGAGTCACTGAAAATGGGCCCCAAGAAAGGGTGAGGATGCAACCAAGGGAACCCTACTTTAAGTTCATCATAGGTTTTGAAATCATTAGAGAAGACTAAGAAGCAAGACATAGAGAGAAAAGCTAGGTGGGGAAGGAGGCAAAGTAAATACAGAGCTTCAAGAACATTCCAGAGGCCAGCAGTGTCCTCTGTAATAGATGTCATTGGTGAGAATCGTTTTAGTGGTGTGGCGGGGCAGAAGCCATGTTGCTTTTATCGCATAAATTTGAATAGAACTGCAATGGAAATACTTCAGATCTCCAGAAGACCAAGAGGGAAGACAATAGGAATGAAAAATTCAAAAGAACTGTAAATACAAACATACAGGAAATAGTTAAGCCCTGTATTCAAAAGGTAGAAATTAAAATACAATCTAAATTTAAAACAACTTAAACATGCAACGTTTATAGACTTCTGTTTTCTGTCCATGATGGAGTGACAGGGAATAGATTTACTCTCTTGCCCATCCAACAGCAGCAACAATAAAAAGACAGACAAATAATTGGTCTGTCTGGATATGAGATGACAAAGGACAGTCTTCCTTGGGAGATGGAAAAGCAACGGGGTAAGCCTTCTGACTGCCCCCATTTATTGCTTTGAGAGGGATTTCCAGTTTCCAGTCGAGGAAGGAGGGACTGAGGCGGAGCCCAGCAGACTTCCTGAGTCAAGGATGGGGCGGAGAGTCTGGGGAGCGCAAAGCAGTGGAGTTCGTAGAAGCGAGCAGCAGAGAGGAGAGGTGTGCAGAGGGTGTCCCACGAGGACTCCAGAGCACAGAGCAGCACACGTGTGCGAGGAAGCTCCCCGAGGCCGGAAAGCAATCCTCTAAAGGGTTGGAGGGAAAAATCCTGATGTTTGCACGGGGAACACTGTTACCACTGGCCCGCTGGGCAACTCTGGTAATTCCTGGACCATTAGGAATGGAGCGATTTATGTAAAGCATTGAAAGAAAAAACACCTCTACTTTGGGGCGCCTGGGCGGCTCAGTCAGTTGAGCATCTGACTTAAGCTCAGGTCATGATCTCGCCATTTGTGAGTTCGAGCTCTGCCTGCTTCTGATTCTTTGTCTCCCTCTCTCTCTGCTCCTCCCCTGTTCACACTCTGTCTCTCTTACTTAAATAAACATTAAAAATTTTTTTAAAAAGCCTCTACTTAGAATTCTGTATTCAGCAAAAATATATTTCAACAACAAAGACCAATAGGATGGAAGAACTATTTAGGAATTATATATCTGATAAAGGTTTAATATACACCAAATACATAAATATATTTCTGTGTGTATATATGCTCATATGTAGAACGTACAGAGAACTACAACTCAAAAACACAAACTAACCAACTTAAAAATGGGCAAAGGACTTGAACAGACACTTATCCAAAGGGAATATACCAATGGCCACAAATACATGAAAATAATGCAGATCAAAATTACAATGAAATACCACTTTACACCAACTAGAATTGCTGTAATAATCTAAAAAATGGAATAACAAGTTTGGCAAGCATGTGGGGAAACTGGAACTGTGCATATTGCTGGTGTGACTGCAAGGACGCTGCGGCTGGGGAAAAGTTCTGTGGGTCCTCAGGGAGCTCAGCACACAGTTACCATATGACCCAACAATTCTGCTCCTAGGTACAGCCCCGAAGGCACTGAAAGCAGGGACTCAAGCAGATACTTGTGTGCCAGTGTTGACAGTAGCACCATTCACAAGACCCGCTAGATGGAAACAGCCCAAGGGTCCGTCACCAGACAACGGGGTAAACAACGTGGTCTGTCTGTACAATGGAATATTACTTGGCCATTATAAAAAGTGAAGTTCTGATTCATGCCACAGCTTGGATAAACCTTGAAGACATTGTGCTGAGTCAAATAAGCTAGACATAAAAGAACAAATATTGTATGATTCTATTTATAGGATTATCTAGAATTGGCAAATTCAGAGAGTAAATTGTCAGAGTAGGTTATCAGAGTCTGAGGGGATGCAGGAATAGGGAGTTTGCTTAATGTTCCAGAGTTTCCACTGGGGTGATAAGGAAGTGTAGGATCAGTGAGGATTGTACACAATTGTGAATGTAATTAATGCATTGTACACTTAGCAATAATTAGCAAATTCTGTTATTTTATTACTACAATTTTAAAGACAAATAATGTAATTACCAAAAACCATTGGATTGTGTACTTTGAGTGGATGAATTGTATGGTATGTGAATTATATCTCAGTAAAGCTATATTGGGAAAAAAAAGGCAAAATGAAGACATTGTCAGACTTAAAAAGCTGAAGGAATTTATTACCAGCAGACCCACATTGCAGGAAATGTAAAAAGATGTCCTTCAGGGAGAAAGGAAATGAAACCAAAAGGAAATCTGGATCAACTGGAAAGAATGGAAAGCTCTGGCAATGGTAACTACGTAGGTAAATATATAGTATTTCTTCCTTATTGTTTAAGTATCTTTAAAAGATATCGACCATGTATTAGTGTTCTATTGCTGTGTGACAGGTTATCACAGACTTGGACTAGCTCACGGGTGTGTCGTTGCTCTGTGGGTGGGAGTCTGGCACGCGCTGGCTGGGTTTCTGCTCAGGTGTCTGAACAGCTGCTGTCGAGGCGTAGGCTGGCCTGGGTTCCCATGTGGAGGCTCTGATTGTCGGCAGAACTCAGTACTCGTGACCGTACCCGGTTCCAGGACTGGCTGAGGGCTAGGTGCTGCCCGTGTCTCCCTGAGACACAGCGAGGCCAGCAGCGCGTGTGTCCGATTTTCTTGTGCTTCCAGTCCGGACTTCCTTCCTGTGATCAGCTGAAGAAAACCTTGTTTTCTTATCTATAGAGTAAGGACATTAGATCAAGACAGGTTTTGTTTTTTGATTTGTTTTCCTCAGAAAAGAATTTGTAGCAGTAGAACCATTGAATTGCAAATAAAGTTTTGCACGGAACTCTAGCGACTAAGGGGAAGAACTGCAATCGACAGCTCTTTTCCGCGCCCCCCAGGAATTTCAGCCCCTGGACAGGTGTGTTTGGACTATCTCTTGAGGTTCCTCTTTGTGTGGTGGCTGTTTGCATTCTACTCAGCCAGGTGCGAGGGAGTCTAGGCTGATGGTCTATGAAACCTCCCCATCACAGCAGACTTTCCTCATGTTTCTTTCTCTTCTCTACCTTCCCCTTCTCAGGCTCTCCATTTCTGAAGAAAGCATCATCAAGAACACGGCGGGCATGGAGGACGAGTTGCTAGCAGCCTGGCCCCACGTAAGTTGGGCTTGCCTTCTTGGTTTTCCAACGAGACCCCCTTTCTGCTTGAGTTTTGGAGTCCTTTGCCTAGGAACTTCCGAAATTATACCTCGGACGCTCTCCTCTGGAAGACTGGCATTATTTTGTTTGCTTTGTTTGTAGATGTAGTTTTATTTCCTTTCATATAAAAAAAATGCAGGTTTAGCAGTGATGTGGGCAGGAGTCAAGTGGGTAGTATTGAGGATTCTGACAGAATGCTTTCATCCACACTGGGGAATGAAAGCTACAGCACGCTTCGTCCCCACAGAACGATGTGGGAATTGGGGGTGTCGGTGCCTGGTGGGCACTCTGGCCCCTGGCTTTCCTAGACGTGGAGCTGGCTGTGTGATGCCTCCCTGGGGCGCTTCTATTGGAAGGAGCTACGGCATAAGTCATGTACTTATCCAGGGGTGACCACAGCCAGGGCCTGAGGACCTTGGGGGGTGGGAGACTGGGCCCCTTGTGCCGTATTCATCTTCTTCCCCTGGAGCGTCCTGCGTGTCCCACCTCTGCGCATGTGGAAAATCCCACAAGAGAGTGTTGTGGTTTTGGCTTTCAGCTGTGCTGCATGTTTTGAAGGACTTAAGAGAAGAAAACCAGTCCTAGTTACCCAGATATTTACTGTTTTTGTTCTTAATTCTTCATTCCTGAGATTTAAAGTTCCTCTCTGTTAACATTTCCCTTTTGCTCAAAGGACTACTTTTAGCATGTCTTTTAGAGCAGGTTTGCGAGGAACAAATTGTTTTTCTTCATTTGAGAGTATATTTTGCATCATTCCTGAATGATGTTTTCACTGGATATTCTGGCTTGACAGTTCTTGCAGCTTTTAAAAAACGATTATTCAGTTGTCTTCTGACCTTCATGGTCCTTGAGGATTCATCTTCATGCAAGTAGGTTGTTTCTCTGTGTCATCAGCATTTCTTTTCAATGTGGCTAATAAAGGCCTTGCTTCTGTGTCTGTTGTTTCTTTGTCAAATGGCTTCCTTGCTATTAAGATATAATCTCCATTTTAACAAAAGCCTACCAATGTTTAGGAAGATGTTTTGGATAATTATTTTAGATCAGAAAACATGGTAAGTTTGGTCTCTTACGCATGAAGTTGTATTTGAACTGAAAACTGCTTTGTCCCTTTTTTTTTCTGCCTTGAATTAGGTTCTTTATTTCACATAATATAAATGTAGATTAACTTTTGGTGTCTGATGCTCCTTGCTGTAGGTGTCTATAATAGAGTTGGTTTAAAATTTTTTTAGTGTTTTATTTATTTTTGAGACAGAGACAGAGCATGAGCAGGGAGGGTCAGAGAGAAAGGGAGACACAGAATCTGAAGCAGGCTACAGGTTCTGAGCTGTCAGCACAGAGCCTGACGCGGGGCTCGAACTCACAAACCGTGAGATCTTGGCCTAAGCCGAAGCCGAACGCTTAACCAACTGAGCCACCCAGACGCCCCATATAACAGAGTTGATTTAAATAAAAGTTCTGATGGTTTCTAAACCTAGAGCCTAACATGGAACTGGATTTTAAACACTAGGTATCTAATAGCCATTCCTGTTAAGACTTGATCAGAATCCAAAATAAATACTACTCACTTCTGGAATGAATTCTGGCCCATTCTCTTTCCCTAGCCCAGTGCTGTCTGGCTAATTTCTCTTTCCATCTATACTCAGGAAGGACGGGCAGAAATCTATATCTGGCTTGATACAGATTTGTTCCATGTTGTAGACACCGGTGACCTTCAAGGATGTACTTGTGAACTTCTCCAGGGAGGAGTGGAAGCTGCTGGACACAGCTCAGCAGGTCATGTACAGAGATGTGATGCTGGAGAACTACAAGAATCTGACTTCCTTGGGTAAGACTACGTGCTACTCTCCGAAGTGCCCCCTGTGAGGGTGTGGTTCTTCACTGATAAATGGTATGGAAATAGTCAGACTCCTGTATCAGAGTATGAGCTTGGGGCCAGGGACGGGATTTCCTTGGGGTGGAGAAGACGGCTTTTGTAGCCCACTTTTGTGGGGCGGGGGGAGGTGTATGTATATCTCTGTATATAGATACATCTATATATATATATCTATATATCTATATACAGAGAGAGAGTGAGTTTTGATTTGTTGGAATTTTTTAAAAATGCGTATTTTGCTGCCTCTGTAGCCTCCTCTTGTCTAGTTTTCAGAGCCGCCCCAGGACTAAGAAGGGGCTGGGGTTGGGGCTGAATCTGGGACGCTCCTTGTGGCCAGCCTCTGCCCCATTCTTTGTCTTTCATTGTGCACAGGGCACCAGCTTCCCAAACCAGATGTGATCCTCCATTTGGAGAAAGGGGAAGAGCCCTGGCTGGTGGGGAGAGGGATTCAGCAGGAGGCCCGTCCAGGTGAGGACCAGTCCCGATGAGCGCTGGGCACTGGAGTCCCTGGACATAGTTGTCACTAGTTCTCATTTCTGAGGCAAAGACTGAGTTTATTACCTTCTGTTTCCTTATGACCAGTCTTTCTGTAGTCTTGTCACACTTCATTTGCATTCAAAGACAAACGTGTACTCTTCATGAAACTTATCTTCTGTTGATGTGCTTGGTTTCAGCCCCGTTGGCCTTGATTTTCTGATTCTTACACTAAGTCTGCATCCCCATGTTCTCATGTGTCACGCAGCGTTCTCTTTCATTCTTACCTGTCTTTTCCCTTTCCTGTGGCCCCTTCCCACGGCCTCATGCTGCTTCTCCAGTGGAGCCATGCATTGGGACTTGGTCACTGGCCACTCCTCTGAGTTTGCTGAGGGGCTTGCCAGTTCCTTCTGGCTGAACTCCTTTCTCTCCAGAACTGCTGCTCCCAAAACACCTCTTTCTTACTCACTCTAGTTTTTTATTTCATATTTTCTCAATTTATTTCTACCTTTATTTATATTTTTTATTTTAAAGAATTTTTTTAATGTTTATTCATTTTTGAGAGAGAGAGAGAGAGAGAGAGAGAGAGAGACAGAGAGCATGAGCAGAGGAGGGGCAGGGAGAGAGAGAGTGACACAGAATCTGAAGCAGGCTCCAGGCTCGGAGCTGTCAACACAGAGCCCGACGTGGGGCTCAAACCCACGAACCATGAGATCATGACTTGAGCCAAAGTTGAGCACTTAACTGACCAAACCACCTGGGCACCCCTAAGTGTACTTTTAAATACCATAAACTCTTTTTTAGTTTTCTTACATTTGGTCCTCTAGGGGACTGTCTCAAATTTCTGCCTCAAAGGCAAGTCCTTTAATACAGCGTTAGAACTTGATCATGTTTTGGGGCCTTGGGAAGAAAGATTGTCCTGTTTTCTTTTCATTTCACTATTATTTCCTTTATTTTTTTCATCCATGTGGTCATTCATTTAGCAAGCTTTCCCAGATGTCTCTTGATGCTATCTAAAACTAACTGACTAGATCAGCAGTTTAGATTTTTATTGAGATTTGTTGTCAGAAGAAATGCTGAAACTCCATATGCTTAAACACATGGAATTTAAGGGACCTACAGGCTATGTGAGTTTCATAATCAAAGTAGAAAGTATAATGAGTCGTGACTTTAAAAATACAAACGGTAAGTTGATGAGTGGATGCTACATATTTTAAATATAACTCACTCGAGTATTGTGTTATATAATACGTGACAGGTTTTAGGATTTTAATGAAGGGAAGAATCATACGCACACGTTCAAGCGTGCCCCTCACGGCTGCTCTCCGTCGGTGCCCAGCTCCCGCTCTGCGTCACACACTTTCACTTGAGAATGTTCCAGTTGGCATTTGTGGGTTGAAAAACTTCTCCAGGGATTTTGATGCCCTGGGAGGAGCAGAGGGGAGAAAAAGGATGGTGTGTTTCTTAACAGAAGTCATGCCCCCCACCCCAGACACACATGGCTATTATTCAGCCTTAGAAAAGGAAGGAGATTCTGTGAACTGCTACAACATGGCTCAGTTTTGAGGATGCTAAGTGAAGAAAGCCAGACACAAAAAGATAAATAATATGATTCGTTTACCTGAGGTTACTTAAATAGCCAAAATCATAAAGACAGAAAGTACAGCGGTGCTTGCCAGGCGCTGGCAGGATGGGGGAGGGGGCTTCCTGTCTCAGAGGCACCGAGTTTCAGTCCTACAGGGATCGCTGTACAACCACGAGAATGTATGCCGTACCTGAGCTGGACCCTTAAAAATGGTTCCGATGGTAAATTGTATGTTATGTGTATTTTACCACAAGAAAAGAAAAAGCAGGGTGGGGAAGAAGCTGGTAACTGACGAAGTAATGAGTGAAAATGGAGACTGGTGGGGGTTCTAATGGGAAGGCAGTTAGGGGCCTGGCGCAGGGGTAATCAGCAGGCCTGTTAGTCCCTGGTGCTGACAAGATAAAGTCCTACAGACTGGAACTTGACACAAGGGTGCTCTCTCACAGCTCAGGCTCAGAAGTCTGAAATCACAGTGTCCTCTGGAGCCTCGCGGACAGGACCCTTCCTTGCCTCTTGAGTCTCTGATAGCCCAGGTGTCCGCTGGCTTGTAAACGCATCGTTCCGATCAGCCCCCACCTTCACGTCTGTCTACTCTGCGTGTCTGTTTCTCCTTTCCTCTTCTTTGTTTTTTTTTTTTTAAGTTTATTTATTTATTTTGAGAGAGGGAGAATCTCAAGCAGGCTCTGCGCCGTCAGCACAGAGTCTGACTGAGCCCCCAGGGGCCCCCTTTTCTTACAAGGACACCAGTCTCAGTGAGTCAGGGGTCCGCCCTGCGCCAGTACGACTTCATTTGACTCCGTCTGCAATGATCCTTTTTCCGAATCAGGTTGCATTCTGAGATACTGGGCACACATGTCTTATTTGGGGCACACAATCCAACCCATACACCAGGTAAGAGTAAAATATTACAGGGGCGCCTGGGTGGCTCAGTCGGTTAAGCATTCGATCATGATCAGGTCATGATCTCACGGTGTGTTGGTTCGAGTCCCGAGTCGGGCTCTGTGCTGACAGCTAGCTCAGAGCCTGGAGCCTGTCTTCAGATCCTGTGACTCCTTCTCTCTCTGAATCTCCCCTGCTCACGGTCTCTCTCTCTTTCTCAAAAAGAAAAAAAAATTTAAAAAAGAGTAGAATTATTACCCCACTTGTGTTGGGAGAGATGGTACTTCGTAAACAGTGTTTTTTAGGGGAGGGGGCCTGGCTGGCTCAGTTGGTGGAGCATGTGACTTTTTAAAAAAAACTTTTTAAATGTTTATTTATCATTGAGATGATAGAGAGCATGATCATGGGAGGGGCAGAGAGAGGGAGACACAGAATCCAAAGTGGGCTCCAGGTTCTGGGCTGTCAGCACAGAGCCCAACGCGGGACTCGAACTCATGGAGTGCGAGATCATGACCTGAGCCGAAGTTGGATGCTCAACCGACTGAGCCCCCAGGCGCCCCACATGTGACTCTTGATCTAGAGGCCGTGAGTTCGAACCCCATGTTAGGCATAGAGGTTACTTTAGGGGCACCTGGGTGGTTTAGTCGGTTGAGCATTCAGCTTGATTCTGGCTCAGGTCATGATGCCAGGATCCTGGGATCAAACCCTGTGCTGGGCTCTGTGCCAAGTGTGAGGCCTGCTTAAGGTTCTCTCTCTTCTCTCTCTCTCCTTCTCTCCTCACTTCCTCTCTCCCCCCGCTCTCTTCCACTCTTCTCCACTCTTGCCCTCTCTTGCTCTAAAATAAAAAAAAAAATTAAGGGGCATTTTTTTTTCTAGGTTAAGAACCAAACATTATACCTAAAAGGCATTGAGAAACAAATAGGCTTTTAGCCATGGGAAATAATGCGCAGTAATACACACAGGTACAAACAAAAGGGCAGAAAGGCCCAGGAGAGTATGTGTTAGGGGCCAGGTTGGGAGTTAGTGTCCTGTGGTGTGAGTCCTATCAGTTGTTAGGTCTTGATGTCTCGGAACAAAGGAATCTGAATGCAAGACCAGAATAATGTCAGTAATGATGATTATGGCCTTGCTTTGACCACACGTGTCAGCGTCTGTGATGTGCTCGGAACTGCCAGTACTTAATACTGTCGTTCCTCGGATTCCAGATACGCAAAAGTGATTTTTGAAAAGTTTTAACAACTTGTCTGAATTTACCACTAGTAGTGTTAATGCTTAGATTTAGAGCCTATATCTGGATACCTCGTGTACAGTTGGGTTTCTGGCCTGTCGCCTGGTCTTTCTTAGGCTCCTGGTGCCAGACATCTGGACATTATTCTGACACGCTCTGCTGGTGTCAAGAGAAGGCACTGCCTACACACGGCTGAACTCGTGGTTTAGGAATGGGCAGTTGGCTGCAGGGTGAAGGAGGCAGGGGACGGGTCTGGTGGCCAGTAGACACGTAGCTCTTCTGGCATTAGTAGTTTAGGTCGTAGGCGTGCAGACCTTTCTGCGGGATCGCCCTTATTTCCCCCAGCACTGAACTCCTGCTCCCGTGTGTCCTGCCCAGGCCTGCGGCTTCCCCTCGGCCTCACTGCTGCCTGTACGTGCTGCCCTCCTCTCTCCTTTCTCACTGGGAAGGCGGCTGTACAAGCAGCTCACGCAGCCTCCACACTTGGTCTCCACATCCCACTGTTTGGACCTTACTGGTTTTTTAGTTACCCAAAGGTTCCTCATTTCTTTCAGATGTGGACACTGCGGTTGAAATTAAATCATCAGTGTCCAGTAAGAGCATTTCTAAAGATAAACAATCCTATGGCATTAAAGTGGAAGGAATTCCAAAGAATGATCTCTGGTACTTATCATTAGAAGAAGTCTGGAAATGTGAAGACCGGTTGGACAAGTATCAGGAAAACCAGGAGAGGCATTTGAGGCAAGTGGCATTCACCCAAAAGAAAGCACTTACTCAGGAGAGAGTGTGTGAAAATGGTAAATATGGGGGAAATTGTCTTCTTCCTGCTCAACTAGTGCTGAGGGAGTATTTCCATAAACATGACTCACGTACTAAAAGTTTAAAACACAATTTAGTTTTTAGTGGTCATCAGGAAAGCTATGCAAGTAATAGTAGTGAGTGTGGTCAAACCTTCTGTCAAAACATTCACCTTATTCAGTTTGCAAGAACTCAACCAGGAGAGAAGTCCTACAAATGCCCTGGGACTGTCAACTCTCTGACTGGTGGTACGTCCCTTGCTGTATCGAAGGGCATACATAGGGAGAAACCATATGAATGTAAGGAGTGTGGAAAATTCTTTAGCTGGCGTTCTAATCTTACCAGGCACCGGCTGATTCATACTGGAGAAAAACCCTATGAATGTAAAGAATGTGGAAAGTCTTTTAGCCGGAGTTCTCACCTCATTGGACATCAGAAGACTCACACTGGCGAGGAGCCCTATGAATGTAAAGAATGTGGAAAGTCCTTCAGCTGGTTCTCTCACCTTGTGACCCACCAGAGAACTCACACAGGAGACAAACTCTACACGTGCAGCCAGTGTGGGAAATCTTTTGTTCACAGCTCCAGGCTCATTAGGCACCAGAGAACCCACACTGGAGAGAAACCGTACGAGTGTCCCGAGTGTGGGAAGTCTTTCAGACAGAGCACACATCTCCTCCTGCATCAGAGAACTCACGTCAGAGTGAGGCCCTACGAGTGCAACGAGTGTGGGAAGTCGTACAGCCAGCGGTCTCACCTCGTGGTGCACCACAGGACTCACACAGGCCTGAAGCCCTTTGAGTGTAAAGACTGTGGAAAGTGCTTCAGCAGAAGCTCTCACCTTTTCTCCCATCAGAGGACCCACACTGGGGAGAAACCGTACGAGTGCCAGGACTGCGGGAAGTCCTTCAGCCAGAGTTCTGCCCTCATCGTGCATCAGAGAATTCATACTGGAGAGAAGCCATACGAATGCTGCCAGTGTGGGAAAGCCTTCATTCGGAAGAACGACCTTATTAAGCATCAGAGGGTTCATGTCGGGGAGGAGACCTGTAAGTGCAGTCGGTGTGGGGTTGTCTTCAGCCAGAACTCTCCGCTGATAGTACATCAAATAGCGCACACTGGAGAGCAGTTCTTAACCTGTAACCAGTGTGGGACAGCCCTTGCTAACAGCCCTAGCCTCATTCGCTACCAGACCGATCATATTAGAGAGAATACTTATTAATATTATGAATGCGGAAAGTTCTTTACAAAGACCAGTAACTTTGTTTTACATTGGAAACTCCTTCTGGAGGGAGGGGGTGTAGATGTAATCTCTGCAGAAATGCTTTCAATCTTGTTAGTACCCTTTTGTGCACTAGAGAATTGGTCCGGGAAGGGGAAATAACCCACAGATTTCACTGTAGAACACAGAAACATCAGCTTTTCTTTCCACGAATTCCTACAAAACCAGTTATCCTTGGAGCATTCTTGACCAAGCCTTAAAATGCTAGAATCTGAGAAGGAACCATTGGGTAGGTGGGAGATTATCCAGCTTTGTTGCCTTCTTTAAAAAAATGTCAGTCAGAATGATACTTTAGAAAGAGAAGTCAATGAGAGTTGCTATTGCAAAGAATAAAGCATTGATAGTTATTGTAACAAAAGTAGAAAATAATATTCCAGTGAAATAATTTGCCGTGTTTTTACTTGATTGTCCTTCTGGATACTTAAAGTGTCTCCTCTGTCTTATCTGTCTGATATAAACCACATTTTGGTTAGTAGGAGGGAAAATGCTTATAATGTAAAGCAGTAAAAGAACACATTTACTAGTAATGGTACTTATTTTAAGTGTATTTGCATGTGAGCAAGAATTTAAAAACTATCTGGATAATGAACAGAATCGGTTGGTTAGGTAATGGGATTGAGTGTGTTTTATAGTTTATTCCTGTTACTCTGATAATTATTTGAAGATATTTTTAAACATTAAAAAGGATATCCAGTTTCTCTCTTCTGTCATCAAGGCTGCTTAAGACCACCTGCTAGCAAACTTTCCTGTTCTACATGGTTTGGGTCATAGAACTGTACTCTTTGAGACCATGTGCTGAAGGCTCCTGGGAATTTAAACACAGGAATTCCTTGGACTTTGAGACCTAGAAGAAGAGTAGGTGTTTGAGCACATGAGGCGGAGTCCCCCTTTGCGTGGGAGCAGGTACCTGGGCCATCTTAGAGCAGCGATGCTCAGGAAACAGCACTTTTCAAGGCCACCCTCCTTCCAAGGTAGTCTTTTATCTTTATATAGGAAACTTAGTGGTTAAATGCGGAAACTTGAGCTAGACTATCCAAGTTGAAATTCCACCTCTGTCCTTAACTTGCTGGGGGAACTTGGGCATGCTGCCTAACATCTCTGTGCCTCTTCTGTAAAGTAGGGGTATCACTTACCTTGTAGGACTGTGGTGAGTATTAACTGAGTAAACATACGAACAGCTTAGAATAGTGCCTGACGTGTGTTAAGTGTTCTGTTTTCGTTAGTGTGGTGACTGGCATCACTGTCGTTCCACCTCTGGTGTCCGTCACTGAATTCACACCTGCTTGCGTGTGAGTAAGAGTCTATGCAGCCCTCACTTCCTTCCCGGCCACGTTTCCTTCTTACCTACGTCAGCACTTCTCAACCTGAGGAAATCACTGCCCAGAGTGGGTGTATCGACTCACTTCTGAGGATCAGTAAACAACTTTTAATGTTGTATGCTAAATAATCTCGTTTGTACAAAGCTTTTCTCTTCTAGGGAGAGAAGCCTAATCTTCAGATTCTGTGGTAAGTTCATGACCCAAAAATTTAGAAAGAGAACTTGTTTTAATTCTGTTTCATTCTATAAATGGATCTCTGTGAAGGGATTGGCCATTATTTGTCATTTTCTAGCAAACAAGATATATTTTAGATGCTTAATGATTGATGAATGATTAATATTTTTGAGACCAGGAGGACGAAGATCTTGATGTCTCTCTCCCAGGAAAAATCCAGAAATGATGGTCAAGAGTCATGAGACTTGAGAGCCACAAGGAACAGGAGACCATCTAACTTGTATTCTTCGTTGTACCGTTGAGATCAAGTGAGGTGGCCCGGTCTCACGTTTTGAGTGACGTCAGACCCAGAACTAGACCCTTAGCTTCCTCGATTACTGCTGCGCTCTTCAGGGCAGATCTCTCGCTCACATGTATAATGTGCTCCTGTTAGAAGTCATTTTCATGGTGAGCAGTGGTTCTTAGTGAGAGTGGAAGAGTAGTCCCCTAACCGGGCCTCTCAGAGTTTCTGATAACTATCTAACCTGACATAGGTTAGCAACCTAACATAGGTCATTAACATAACCCATGGCTCAGTTTTCCTCAACTGTGTAACGGAGTTCCTTCTAGTATCTACCTCAGACGGTTGTTGTATGGGTTAAGTGAGATAATGTGTATAATGTATTTAAAACAGTGCCTGGCACGCAAGTACTAAATGTGTTAGCTTCCACTACTACTGTTATTAACACATTAAGGAATGTAGGAAGAGACAAATGTCTATGGAAGATGACTAAAACATTACTTATAATAGTGCAAACTTTGCAGTATAGAAATGTATAATAGCAAAATGGTTATAGCCTATCCAGGTCATGGAATATTACACAGACATTAAAAATATGCAAACTATTAACAAGAAAAATGTTGATGTTATCATGTGTTTTGAAAAAAGCATGATAAATAACTGTGAATATGGAGTAGCTCTAGTAAAAATAAATAATTGTAAATAACTGAAATGACTCTTGCTTCAAACTCTAAAGGAAATTTGTCAAAAGATTAATAGCAGCTAACTTTCTTTTTTTCCTTTTTTTTTTGTTTTGTACTTGTCTATTTTTTCCAAAGTCTCTTCAACAAATATATATTACTTTTATATCACAGTGTCTTCAGTAAGTGAATTTTTTCTCTTCCAAAGTTTTTGTCTACAAATAAGCAACTTAACCATGGAATTTGACAGCAGATAAAGCAGTGGTTCCCGGGGATGGGAGAGCGATGCACAGCAGATGGGACCCAAGGGGACCGTCAGGGATGGTCTGAACCCTGATTGGTGGTGGTTCCATGACTGCACTTGTTTGTTAAACTCACCAGTGTATACATTTTAAGGGTCTAGTTTGTTGTATGCAAATTTTATCTCAATAAAATTGATTTTTTGAAAATATTCAGCAAATCAGAAATTTCTGGAAATCAGAAAATCTGCAGCTCCAAGTGAAACATAGTAACAGTAGTAGTAGTAGTTGCTGATTTTTGTAATTCATCTTCATTTATAGACAGCTTGATACAAGGTAGCCAAGGTACGCCCTTTAATACAGTAGATCACTTCCGTCTATAACCCTGTGAAGAACGTGTTGTTGCCCCTATAGCTAAGGGGACTAGAGTTTGCAAATTTAGGTAGTTTGCCCACATTTACATAGCTAGTAAATGGTGAAGCTTTATATGAAAAATAACTAGTGTGTGGCAGATCTCAAACAATATGATGTCTGGCACTTTGTAGAGGATCTTAACACAATTAGCCAGTTCAATATAAAAAACACATAGTACCACTGTTACTTATTTCCTTCAAAGACAAATTCACTCAGACGTCCCTCAAACAATCTCCCTCTAGATTACCACTGTGTCATATCTTAAAATGATGCAGGTACTAAGTGGAAATTAGGATGTTATAAAGGGAAGAAAGTAAATCACTGTTAAAACAAGTTGTGGCGTCTCAGTTACACGAACCATCTCATTTAATCTTCACATTGATTCTGTCCATGTGTGCTACCTGCTTCTGTTTTGAGTTCACAGTGCCTTGCCCCAGGTTGCAGAGTAAGTGGAGGAGGACCCAAGGTTCAAACCCAGATCACTTTGGCTCCAGCATGTAGTGCTTCACTGCTGCTTGGTGACTCCAAATCTGGTTAAGGATCCTGGCACTATCCTAAGGGTAAGGGGAAAACACAGGAATTTTAAGAAAGACCCCAATATAATTAGTCACCATTGTTATTGTAAGAGTTGCCATGGGAAGGCAACTGAGCAGCCACTTTGCTGTGGAAGCTGCAAACACTGACAGCCCCCACCTGCAGACCTGGGATGACCCGAGCCATTTGAAAAGCACCAGCGGCCATTTTATTGCAGGCCAGATAACAGATCCAGGCGCCACCAGGACTGACGACCCCCACTCTCAAGCTGGACTGTCTCAAACTGGAATGCCTCACCATGGAATTCCAGCATCCCCCTCCCCACCGAAGCGAGCAGCCAGTTGAATCCTGCCACCGTCCAACGATGCCCCTACGTGGCTATCGGCCCACCTGAGCTCAAACCCGGAACTCCTGCACCCATAAAAGGCCTTGCTCTCCCATACCAGGCATGACTTCCCTGACTCCCTGCTCCAGAGTCACGGAACCTCGCCCGGGAATTGCAGATCCCAATAAAGGCCCTCTTGGCTCCATAACGTGGTCTCTTTGTCCTCCCATCTCTGCCTCCACCTATTAAACCTTACAGTTATAGGCACACAAGGAGTCAAAATATTTTTTTAATTAAAAAAAATTTTTATATAGTTTATTTTTGAGACAGAGAGAGACAGAGCATGAGTGGGGAAGGGGCAGAGAGAGAGGGAGACACAGAATCTGAAACAGGCTCCAGGCTCTGAGCTGTCAGCACAGAGCCCGACGCAGGGCTCGAACCATGAACTTGCAAGATCATGACCTGAGCCGAAGTCGGACACTTCACTGACTGAGCCACCCGGGCACCCCTTAATTTTTAAGTTTATTTTGAGAGAGTGCAAGGGAGGGAGGGACAGAGAGAGGAAGAGGGAGAATCCAAAAGAGAATTCCAAGTTGATCGCACAGAGTCTGATGTGGGGCTTGAACCCATGAACCGTGAGATCATGACCTGAGCCAAAATTGAGTGGGACACTCAACCGACTGAGCCACCCAGGCGCCCCTACAAAGTATTAACATTCATCCATGAATTAAACACACACTGATTAATCTGTGGAATTACCATTCCTGAAAGGCAAGAAGGTGAAAATGTTTGGTTTAGTTAACTTATCCCTTAAATAACTGGGAAGCTGACCATGTGCCCAGTGTCTCAGCAGCTGATGAACAGGAATCAGAATTGGTTCAAAGAAATGGTGTATAAACAGCTACTGGTTGAACTTTGTAAGCTACTCCAACAATGAGATCAACTTAGGAGACAGATGGCAGGGGAACAGAGGCCATAGGCGTGTGGCCTCAGGGCTCGGACAGGCCAGCTGCCCTTCACCGCACACAGTAGAAAGTCATCTTTCAATTATTCTCAGTGACAAAGTTCCATCACACAGACCTGTGGAAAAGAATTAGACTTAGGGTGTGTTACCTTACAGATGAGTTCTACCCTGACTCCTGTTACGGGTTTAGTTTTGAGCTCCCAGAATTCGTGTGCTGAAGTCATCTCCCATTACCAGAACATGAGCTTACTTGGAGAAAGGGTCTTCACAGAGGTGATCAAGTTAAACAAGTCATCCGTGCAAGCTCGAATCCAGTACCAAATGGTATGTCATAGGCTGAGGCCTGTAACAAACGCTCCCCTCACAGCCCTTGGAAGGAACCAGTCCTACCAACAGCCTGCGTTTGGACCTCTAGCTTCCAGAACCGTGAGATGCACTTCTGTTGTCGAAGCCACACTCTGGGCCTTTCTATAGCTGACCGAGGAAATGAGACACCCCTCTAGCACTGCTCGTCCCTTTATCCTACTCAGGTTTTCAGTAGTACTTATCTGTCAATCATCTGTCTTTGCTTGCCAAAGGGTCATAGTCTTACCACCAATCTACCCTCTGGCCTAATACAGTGGCTAGTAGCTCATTGTAGGCATTTAAGAAACAGTTACTTGAAGAAATAAACATGCATCCACTGAATCTAGAAAGGGGGATGCCATAAACTTACAGCCAACCAACACCTAAATGTAGCAAAGATGAAGGGGGGAGGACACTTATGGGACTGGGAGGAACATTCTTGCCACGTGGGGGTAACATCCTAACAGATACCACAGGAACAGACCATTTTTTAAAAATAGTTTATTGTCAGATTGGTTTCCATACAACACCCAATGCTCTTCCCCACAAGTGCCCTCCTCCATCACCACCACCTCCCTTCCCCCTCCCCCTTCCCCTTTAACCCTGCGTTCGTTCTTAGTATTCCATAGTCTCTCAGGTTTGTGTCCCTCTCTCTCCCCAGCTCTCTCCCTCTTCCCTTCCCCCTGGTCCTCCATTAGGTTTCTCCTCTTCTCCATAACAGACCATTTTAAGGAACAACAAAAGGCTCTGACCTTCCGCTGACCGAGTGGCGTCTAGTTACTGTACTGACAGAATAGCGTCGGGGGCCCTGGCACAGGGCTGACCCGGAGTCAGCAGACAATGGACATAGACCAAATCTGGCCTTCTGTCTACTTCTGTAATTAAAGTTTTACCGGAGCACAAGTGTGCTTATTCACGTACAAACTGTCTGGCTGCTCCTGGCTACAAGGGCAAGGGTCAGTCGTGAAAGACTGCGGTGCGCCAAACCCAAAACATTTACTAGCGGGTTGTTGTGGGACGAGCTGTCTCCCCGCCAGGTTCCTATGTGAAGTCCTAATCCCCAATAACTCAGGATGTGACTGGGGTCTTTAAAATGTAAACACTTGGGGTGCCTGGGTGGCTCAGTCGGTTAAGCCTTTGGCTTCGGCTCAGGTCAGATCTCACGTTCGTGGGTTCAAGCCCCGCGTCAGGCTCTGTGCTGTCAGCTAGCTCAGAGCCTGGAGCCTGCTTTTGGTTCTGTGTCTCCTTCTCTCTCTGCCCCTGCCCCCCTCTCATGCTCTGTCTCTCTCTGTATCAAAAATAAATAAAACATTAAAAAAAATTTTTAAATGTAAACACTTTAGGGGCGCCTGGGTGGCTCAGTCGGTTAAGTGTCTGACTTCGGCTCAGGTCATGATCTCACGGTTTGTGGGTTTGAGCCCCGCATCAAGCTCTGTGCTGTCAGCTAGCTCAGAGCCTGGAGCCTGTCTTCAGATTCTGTGTCTCCCTCTCTTTCTGACCCTCCCCTGCTCGTGCTGTCTGTCTCTCTAAAAAATAAATAAAAACAGTAAAATAAAATGTAAACACTTTAAATTAAAATAACGATACTAGGGTGAGTCCTCATCCAATCGGACTAGTGTCCTTACGAGAGGAGAGTAGGACACAGACACCCAGGGACAACTGTGGGAGGATACAGGGAGATGACTACCTACAAGCCAAGGGAAGAGGCATCAGGAGAAACCAACTGAGTCAAACCTTGAGCTACTTCCAGCCTCCAGAACTGTGAGAAAATAAGTTTCTGTGGTTGAATGCACTCCGGTACTTTATCAGGGCAGCCCTAGTACATTTACTCACTGGACTTTTACAGAGTAAGTTTGCAGCTCCCACTGCAGGAAAATACCAGTGGAATGAAGTAAGAAGACTGGACACAGACTCACAGCTACGTGATAGGCAGAATAATGGCCCCTGAAAGATGTCTACATCCTAATCCTAGAATCTCTGAATATGTTATATGGCAAAAGATAATGACGTTTGCTAATCCCGCATTCTCCAGATGTGCCCAGAATAATCCATACATCCTTAAAAGTGAATGAGGGAGACAGGAGGAGGTCAGAGTGAACAGGACTCAACTTTGTTGCTGGTTTGGAATATGGAGGGGATGTGCCACCATCCGAGAAATGCAGGTGGCCTCTCACATCTGGAAAAGGCCAAGGAAAGGATCCTTTCCCAAGAGCCCCCAGAAATGAATGGATCCCTGCCAACACTTGGATTTAGCCTCGTGAGACCTGTGCTAAACTTCTGATCTAGGGAAGTGTACGATAAATTTGTACTGTTTTAAGCCACCAAGTGTGGTAACTTGTCGGTCCCGCTTTGGGTCCTTTGTCCTTCTCTGCCCCTCCCTCACTTGCACTCACATGCGCTGTCTCTCTCAAAAATAAACATTGAAAAAATGTATAAGATGAATAGAATATGAGAAACTAGTATATAACAGAGATAGTTTAACAAATCAGTGGCCAAGGATGTCAACTATATTTCGGTGTAAAACTTTTAATCTCTGTCTACACCTAGTATTTAATCTATCTAGGATTTATTTCACTTGAGGATGTCCTTGATAGAGCAGTAAAAAGTAATTTTATTAAAGCAACTCTTGAGTACATATGTTTTTAGTATCTGTGCAACAAATATTCAGTGCTGCATACTGAAGTTTCATAGTTGTCTCTAGAAAAAGCACCTGTGTGATGATTTGAGAGCTTAACTTTACTAAAAGGAGAGACAAGGCACACTTAGGGATGTGGCAGACGTGTTCTCAAAAATCAACCGAGTGAACTTAGCACTTCAAGGAAAATAAACAGCATTATTATTTTTTCTTTTGCCAACATAAAACTCGAGTTTTCAAGTGAATAGAAGAATTTGGAAAACTTGTACTGCCACTGTGAATTTCATAGCTTCCCAATACTTAAGATCAGTTATAATATTATTGAATAAGATTTTTCATATTGTAAAATGAAACGTGCCAATATTGTGAAGATCTGCATGTCAGTGAATCTTTTCCAAATGACTAATTTATGATGCTACAAAAGCATGAATAAAACTATCCAAAGTGCAAGATAGACAAATAGATTTTAATGTAATAGCGCGAAATCACCTACATGGTTTCAGACTGTGTACCGCCACTGAAGTGTCCCTTGTTCAGCGCGTGCTCCCCAAGGGCAGCCGCAGTTGTCGGGGAAGCCTATTAAAATACCCCGCCCTGCGCCTGCGCCTGGCGGCTCAGTCCGAGCGTCACTCTTGACTTCGCCGCAGGTCACGATCTCACCTTAGTGCGTTCTAACGCTGCACCGGGCTCTGCCCGCGGAGCCTGTTTGGGATTCTCTCTCTTCTCTTCTGCTCTCCTCTCTCCCTCTCTCTCTCTCCATTTACAAAAAAAAATACCGTCTCCTTTTCCAACTGCATACCTGATACCTGTGTGAGACGAGATTTTCTTTAAATACTTCCACAAAAACAACACATGCAACTGGTGGCGGAAGCGAACACGGGAATCCAGCTGTTTTCTATTAAGCGGGACATTTAAAAGATTTCTCACAGGAGAAAAATCAATGCCACTGCTTACTAGTTTTTAAACTAATATTCATTAAAAGGTCACTTATGTTAACATGTTAGTAAGAATTTTTGAGTTATTAAAGGAGAAATTTGGCCTTTAACCATTTCGGAAAAGCAGAGAACTGTGAACATTTCTACCCCGACTCAGGCCCCTGCGCCGGTGCCCTTGCCGCGAACTGCGGTGAACCTCGGCAGTGGCTCCCGCGGCCAGCGCGGCGCCCCAGCTCCCCACGGAGGACCCGAGCTTCTCGCAGCGGCGCCCTCATCCGGCGGCCCCCGGGGCGGGGAAGCCCTCCTCGCGCCGCGGGCCTCGTGCAGAGGCTTCTGGGAATTGTAGTTCGCTCTGTCCCGGGGTCGTAGTGACGCATTTCCTGTGCGTCCCTAGCGGTCGCGGTTGGCTGGGTCCGGGCCTGAAGAACCTTGTTTTGCCGTCTGCGTCAGTTTGCCGTGTCGGTGGTGACCGGACCTGAAGTGGGCTGACCTCGTCGTCCCCGAGGGCCGTGGCCCGAGCACTCGGGCCGGCAGCCGCAGAGTCAGAAGGGAGGACAGAGCCAATCTGACTGCAGCTCCAGGAGGCGGAGGCAGCCAGTCTCCCCCGAGTCCCACGGCTGCTCGCTGAGGGGTTAGTGGAGCTGGACGCGGCCAGTCCCTTACATTTCCAGGCAGCGGGAGGGCACAGACCAGTGTGCCCTCGCTCCCTCCTGCCCAGACTCGGAACAGGGTCCTGACCCGATCGCGGCTGTGTTGGGAGGGGGGTGCGTGGGAGGCGGGGAACAGCGTGGCTCCTCGAGGGAAGGCGTCTCGGCGGCGGAAGGGGAGGGTGCTGGGGCCTCGGACCCTCCCTCTTTGGGTACAGGAGGGTCTCCCCTGCTTGAGGGTGGGAACGGCGAGGAGATCCCTGGTGTTTCTTTTTCCTCCAGGCAGCCCTCGGGTCCTGCCACCCGCGGGACGCACAGAGCTGATCGTGGGGATGGCCACCAGGGTCCGGACAGCTGCCATCTGGGTGAGTAGGGGTTTTTCTCTCCTTTCTGAAAAGCGGTCCCTGAAGTCCATCTTTCCCAGGGTGAGAGTTGGTCTGAACTCTCTCTCTTCTCTCCTTTTCCAAGACACTGGGCCTCCTTTAGAAGATGTTAGAGTGTCTAGGAATACTTGCCGTCAGACTTTCTAATCACAGCTTTCCGTTTCTTTTCTGCCCATTTTGTACTCTGAGATTTGAGTTAAACAAAGGGTTATCATCTCTCGTCTCTTATATCCAAAGTCTTTGAGCCTCAGTTGGGAAATTCGACACTCGTTTGTTCTCTTATTCAACAGCTTTTATTGTCTTGTGTTTGCTGGACCCTGAGGCGGGTGCTACTTGTGCAGAGATAAGTTGTCCTGCTTTGTAGGAGCAGAGGTCTGGTGGGGCTGGTGGACAAGAGAACCTGGAGGCATAATGACAACTTAATAGGTACTCGGAACAGGCTGCACAAGTGCATGGGGACACACAGCAGGTCAGTTTTGGAGGTAAGGCCACTCCAAGAAATGCTTCAGGGATTAAGAAGACATTCTTAACTGAGGTTTGAAAAATTAATGTGAAGTAAGGGACTGAAGGTCGGCCTAGGAGAAGAAAGCAACATGCAAACTTGAAAGGCTTGAAATGACTTAGTATCACTTTAGGGTTGCTGAGGATTTGTAGGTGGTGGTGGAATGTGTACTAAGAAATGAAGCCTGGGCGCCTGGGTGGCTCAGTCAGTTAAGTGTCTAACTCTTGGTTTCGGCTCAGGTCATGATCTCATGGATGTGAGGTTGAGCCCTGAGCTGGGCATGAAACCTGCCTAAGATTCTCACTCTCTCTCCCTCCGTCCCTCTCCCGCTCTCATGAATGCATGCTCTCTCTCTCTCTCTCTCTCTCTCCCTCCCTCTTTCCCAAAAAAAAAAAAAAAAAAAAAAGCCAGAGTCATAGAGGGTTTGAGGATCATATTAAAAATTTGGTTTTTATCCTCTTGGGGAGAGAGGTTTATTGGAGTGATTTTCCAAAGGACTTGGGTTGGAATAGTCTGCAGTGGGCCAGAGAAGACAGGGTTTAAGGAAACTAGTAGCTTTGAGAGGAAAGATGGTAAAGAGGCAGAAGTAAATGATGAGGATAAAAGGCACAGCATAGCGAATGTTCTCAGTGGTGGTGTAATACTGTGTGGTGGACACGGCGTAACATAGACCCTATTGAGTAACTGTTGCACGTCTGAAACCGCTGCAACATTGCGCATCAGCTCGACGCCAGTAAGATAAATTAGTAAATAAACAAGTGTGTTAATATGTAGAAAATGCTAATTTAAAAAGGGGGGCGCATAAGCAACTGGATTTGGTAGCTAGTTGGGTGCTGACTGTGAGGGAGAGGGGAGAGTGAGGGATCGCTTTTGGAATTTTGCTCTGGAGGCCTGGGTTGGGAGTGGTGGCGTTTCCCAGTCACCGAGGACTGTGGGGGTTGTTTCAGCCGGGGGTGGGGGTGTGTGTGGACATTTCTCTTTCATATGGATTGGACCCGCCCTTGTTGGAGGCTTTGGAGTAAGCATGTGTCTCAGGAGAAAGATCCGGACAGGTGGCACTAATTAGATGTGGCCACATTAGCTCAAAGAGGGTGTGCAGGATAAGGAGCGGACTGAGGACAGCGCCCGGGGAGTTGACAAGAGAAGGCAGTGGCCGAGGGGCTGGAGACTGGGAGGGAGCCCAGAAGAGATAAGAGCAGATAAGAGACTTGTGTTTTAGAGTTAGAAAACCTCAGCACTGGTTGTCATTTGAGAGATGTCCCAGGGACGTCAGGTAACATTAGGTCATAAAAGTTTATATTGGATTTCGTGGTGTTGGTAGGGGTGTGTGCTGCTGGTGTTATTTGCAGGACAGAGAGGGTGGCTGCGTGTCGAGCAGGGAAAGAAGGTGAAGGAGGGGGGCAGCAGGTGGCTGCAGAGACGGGAATGGGGACGGTGGTGTAGAATCAAGGCAGTCGCTCTGCTGTGGTGGGAGGAGCGTGGAAGCTTGTGGACAATCCAGTGAGATACTGTGGTGCAAAATCAGTCCAAAAATCAAAGGGTTTCCTACGTATAGATAGTTATCAATTTAGAGAATACAGTGAAAGAAATTACCCTATTTACAATGGCAGTGAGAGATAAAATTGCTATAAACCTAAAAACTGCAGAGGACTTGTATAAAGAAAACTTTCCAACATTGCTAATTAACATTGACATAGTGTTTACTATGTCCTAGGCATGGGTCTAAGCACTTTACACATAAAAACTTTAATCCTCACAGCAGCCTCATGGGGAAGGCACTAATGTTAGCCCCGTTTGAAAGAAGAGGGTGCAGTGTTTTGTCAAAATCACACAGCATATACACAGAAGGCAGAATTCAAACCCACGCAAGTCAGGCTCTCAGTTCTGGGTTCTTAACATGACACTATTCACCGTTTTAAAATAAAGAGCATCCTAATAGTTAGATACCTTACATGTTAGTTTTTTTAATGTTTGCCCGTTTTTTCATTCTCTAGATGTTTGCTGAGCACCCACTATGTTCTGCAAGGTCCTGGGCGAACAAGACTGACAGAATCCATGGTCTTGGGGAGTTTGCATTCTGGTGGGGGAAGGCAGATGACAAAATAAACGATGAAGAAACTATTCAAGTAAAAAAATGTCAGAGTTGAGTTATATGTAGAATTCATTCAGGTAATGTCAAAGATTGGGTGACTGGAGAAGGCCCCCCTAAGGAGGTGATATTACTTCCAGGTCTGAGTTCCAGGAGCAGGTCAGCCCTGGGAGGAGCAGGTGGAATAGCAGCAGGATGGGAACAGCCTCTGCCAAGGTCATGAGGTAGGAGAAGTCTTGTGCTTTTGTAACACGGAAGCAGGGCCTGTGTGACGGGGATGTGGGGGAAGGGAAGGGAGCAGACGCAGAGGGGCCAGAGTCCAGATCAGGCTGGGAAGTTATTGTGTTAAGAAAGGGGGCGGCATGATGGAGGCAGGTTCTTCAAAGACCCTTCTCGCTGCTGAGTAGGGAACGGGTTGCATATGGGTAAGAACAGACACAGTGGTGGGAAAGGGGTGGCCAGTTAGGTCACAGCAGACCAGGGATGGCAGAGGTTTATTTCTAAGACAGTAGAGATGGAGGCACCGGACAGACTGGGGGCTGTTTGAAAGGAGGGTCCCCTTTTCTTGAGAACCAGCTCACACTTTCATTTAGCCAGTTGACGTTTTTCAGAGTGACTTACGTTCTCTACGTAGTCCTGTATTTTTTACCATTCCAACCAAATGTTGATAATCAGTGCTTACTATATGTGAGATGTGGTGCTAAGTCTTGGGTAGATAGTATTTAATGCCTTTAGTTAGGAGCCACCTTACACCCCTGGTCAGTGTAGAGTCATGATTGGAATGCAGGTTGTGTGACTTTACACCCATTTCCTTGGCCAGTGTACTCCACGGCTTCAGGACTAGGCTGGGCATTTCTCAGGACACAGATTCTAGCATTCTGAGCCCTAGTAGTTTACCTGTGAAGTATGTAGCCGTGCACTGGGCAGAGTGGCTGGGTGTGGCCCAGTCTCTGGGGAATGATAGAAACTGGGTTTCTTCCTAAACATAGATGACCTCACTCAGGCCTGGGCTGCAGGCTGGAAGGATGTAGTGTACAGTGTGCACCAGAGGAGACCGCCTCCCCTGAAGTACCTGGGCCCTTATTCTGGGTGTCTTCTTACTGGTATCAAGGTGATACTTAGTAACCAGAAGACTGTTTCTAAGTGTGAATTCAGAGCAAAAGGAGGTGAGCGTGGGAAGTGACATTTCACAGAGGCCTCGTGAGCCCCTAGATCCCTGTTTGTTTCTTCTGAGGGTGCTGAGCACGTATTGGCAAGTTTTGTTTTTTCACTCACTTTTGTTGTTTGGCTACTTTCTTCCACCGACACTCCCCCCATACCCCCTTTAAGTATGTTATTGCAAATTTGATTACAGCGAGTCTCCATTCCTAGGGAAAGGCTTTCTGTGTCTTCCTCTCCAGTGGGGGTTGACTTTTTATATCCATGAACTTTGTCTTCATTGTCCTCCAGTACAAGCTTCTCCAGGACCTCTGCTCCCATGGAGTCAAACCCCATCACCGTCAAGACAGGCTAATACTCAGAGTCTGTAGTGCAGTGAGTTGGGGATTCAGGACTGATGTGAGCCAGAGCTTGGAGGAGGGAAGGGAATTATGCTGGAAAGGCCTTCCTGGGAAAGGTTGGCTGGTGCCCCTGTGTATACCATACTGTGTGTCTTTAGCTTCCCCAAACTGATCCTTTTGGGGAATTAAAGGTTAAATTGTGGCGATGTTCCTTCATTAATTACTTGTTCTAAACTAACAGCCCTCACTAAACACCTGTTTATATATTCCAGGTACTGGTTTGGCCCTGAGGACACACAGGTCAGAGACAGCCCTGGCCCCAGAGACCTCACGTCTTCCGGGAAGTCCAGAGAGGGGAATAGAGTGCAGTGCAGGCAGCCGTGGGATTGGAGCTGAGGCAGAAGGGAGCCCGGGGAGTGACGTCTCACAGCATGCACTCTCAGAGGAGCTGTAGCACTAGCGCTGTGAGAGGGAGCGACGGGACGGGCTCAGGGACGGGCTCAGGTGGGCTGGCGGCGGTGGGGAGAAGGGCCGTGGCCGGGACAGTCCTGGGGCTCAGGCAGAGGAAGACCCCAAGTGCTGTGTCCCTCGCTGTCAGGGGCCTGGAGGGGAGAGACGATGTGAGTCGGTGGCTAGTTTGAATTCCAGCCACCCCTCCTTGGCTTTGAGCCGCTTACCCTCTCCAAACAGCTTACAAGTACATTTTCCTGATGCGTTGAGCCTTTATTGATTGTGGAATCACCTTTATTTCCAGGACTTCGTTTTTGCTTTAAAGTCTGTTTTATGTCCACAGAGCTGTTGGAGCTTCCTTTTCTGGTTGGTTGTTTTATCGTTTGTGTCCTTTTATATCTTTATGTTTTAGATGCGTCTTTTTTAAATTCACTGTTTGTTTTTAATCTGTCAATCTTTTTGTTTTAACTGGAACACTTTATGATTAATGCAATTACTGATATGTTTGGGTTTAAATTACCATTTTACTTGCTTTCTATTTGCTGTAATTGATCTGGGTTTTTTAACTTTTGTTTTTGTTTTTTCTTCTGTCTTGCCGTTATTCTTTTCTGTCTACAGAGGTTTGAGAGTTAACATACTATTTATTGCTTTAAAATAAAAAAAAAGGCTACTTTCTGGATAATTTCTTCTAATTTGTCTTTCACTCGACTAATTCATTCTAACCTGCAGTTAAACATATTTTGGTTCATATGTTTTTCTCTATTTCTATTAACTCTTTTTCAGATATGCTTGCTAAATCATCTAATTCTTGCCCAAATTGTAAAGTTTGCCTTTATCTCCTTGAATATAACGAGATGTTTGCTTTATAGTCAGTTTCATTGATTCCAGTGTCTTTTGGCTTGGATTGTTTCTGTTTGTTTGTTTGTATGTGACTTTCATTAGTTTCATTTCTGTCATCTTGTTTTCTGAAAGTTTCATTATCTTGTGTGCTGGTCACTGTGCCTGAAAATTCTTTGAAGGAAAAAGTTAAGGTATAGGATGAAGGTATGCACTCAAGATGTGCGTATAGTTTTGTTTTAAGTTTCTTTATTTTGAGAGAGAAAGAGTGTGTGTAGGCAGGGAAGGGGAAGAGAGAGTGGGAGAGAGAGAATCCCTGGCAGTTTCCAGGCTGAGTGTGGGAGCCCGATGCAGGGCTTGATCCCATGATCTCACAGTATGAAATCACGATCTGAGCTCATATCAGGATTTGGATGCTTAACTGATTGGGTATCAAGATACCCACGCCCCACAGTCTGCATTCGAGTACTGTCAAGGACAGTTTATTCCCATTTTAAGGGTTGGATGTGAGCCCCAGGCTGCAGGACTGTATGAAGCTGGCTTATAGCTGCTTCACTCTTGTCCTGAATTTGTCTAGGAATGGCTGGGTACGTGCTTAATTCTTTCCCACAAAATGCCAGGTTCCCTAAGGAGCTGATGCCATAGTTACCTCCACTGATGGCAGCAAGGAGCTTTTTGTTTGATTTTCTTATTGTTAAATTGAGTATGATTAAGAGATTGATAAATCTTAATATATTCAGTTAGTTTCAGTCAGTTGCAGTCCTTTTTCTTTTAGAGGGTTACGTCGCCCCCACTTTGGCTAGAGGCAGCCTCGTCCGCTTGGCCCTGAGCTCTTCTGAGGTGACTCTGTTAGTCTCAGCTGGCTTCCTGGCCTCCTCACTTTTCGGACCAACAGGATATTCTAGGCTTATCTGATTATTTCCTGTCCCAAATCTGAATCAGCCTTTCCTCCTGGGAACCTGATACCCTTTCGTAGGTTCATATGCTCTGAGACCACAGCTGGTCCTGGGATGTCATTGCTTCTAGGCTGTTTCACCAGGCAGACTTAGGAATCTTTGGAAAGGAAAAAAAGCATGGTTCATATTGGTATTTCCAATTTAAATTACAGTTCTCACTTTTTTAGAATTATTAATTAACTCTCTTTTTGGTGGAAGTAACCTAAGTGTTCACCGAAAGATGAATGGATAAACAAAACGTGAGTGTGTGCATGCGTGTGCGCGTGTGCGTGTGTGTGTGCGTGTGCGCTGGTACAGATACACATGGGATAGGATTCGGCCTTGAATAGAAAGGAAATTCTGACACTTGCTGCAGTGTGGATGAGCCTTCAGCATACTGTGTTTACTGCAATAAGCCAGTCATGAAAGGGCAAACAGTACGTGATTCTACTTATATGAATTTCTCAGAGTTGTCATATTCATAAAAAGAATGTGGTGATGGTTGTCAGGGGCTGAGGGAGGGGAGAGTAAGGAGTTTCATTCGGAGGATACAGTTTCAGTTTACAGATGAAAAGTGTTCTGGAGAGGAAGGTGGTGATGATTATGTAACCCTGTGAATGTACTTAATTCCACTGAACTGTACATTTAAAAATGGTTAAGTTTTATGTCATGTGTATTTTACCACAATTAAAATATTTTTTAAAAAGATGACCTTTGACTCTTACCTCACCCAGTACAAAAAAATGAACTCAAATGGAATATAGAGTTAACTGTAAGAGCAAATGCTTCAGTTCTGGAAGGAAACACAGAGGAAAATATTCATGACCTGAGGTTAGGCCACAATTCTTAGCATTCCTCCGTGACCACAGTCTACAAAAAAAGAGAAAGTTATTATATAGATTGTGCTTTTGAAGTTATAAATTGGATTACTACATCAAAGTAAAAAACTTTTGCACTTCAGAGTTCCTTCTTTCAGCAAATGAAAAGACAAGTCACGGACTCTGAAATAATATTTGCAAATCATATAACCAGTATGGAATGTGTTCAGAATATACAAAGGACACTTATAACTCAGTGTGAAGACAACCCAGTTTAAAAGTGACAAAGGATTTGAGCAGACATTTCACCACAGAAGATACATAGATGGCAAATAAGCACATGAAAAGATGCTTACCATCATTAGTTATTAGGGAAATAGAAATTTCGTCATGATGAGGACTCACTCTATACCCACTGGGATGGCTATAAGCAGAAAGGCAGACAATGAAAGAGAAATTAGAACCTTTACAGATTGCTGGTGGGAAGGTAAAGTGGTACAGTCACTTTGAAAGGGTTTTGGCAATTTCTTTAAAAAGTTCAGTGTAGTGCCTCCTGGCTGCCTCAGTCAGCAGAGCATCCGACCCTTGGTAGCTGGCTCATGAGTTTCAGCCCCACGTTGGGTGTAGATCCTACTTAAAATAAAAAGTTAAAAATGAACCTACCATGCAACGCAGCAGTTGATTTCTAGGAATTTATCCAAGATAAAGGAAAAATTACACAAAGACTTGTATGTGAGTGTTCATGGCAGGATGATTCTTAGTAGCCCAAAACTGTGATCTGAGTGTTAACTGATGGGTATATGGACAAAGTGGAACACTGTTCAGCATAAAGGGGACAAACTGCTGGTGCCGTAACGAGAGTGACTAACCGAGACAGGCCCTGCACAGTCTGACCCCATTTATATGAGACGCCCAGAAAAAGCAGAGCAGGGGTCGCCTGGGGGCTGGCGAGAGCACCCTGGCTTCAGAGCGGCACGATAAGTCTGTGAAGCGGCGTGACTGTAACCCTGGATGAGGGGATTTTTGCAGAGCCAGCAACATAATAAAAACCATTGAAGTTAAGTACTCTCTTCTCATACAGGTTTTATTGTGGCATAATTTATGTACCATAAACGTAAAGTGTACCATGCAGTCATTTTTATTACTCATAGTTGTACAAATATCACCAGTATCTAATTCCAGAACATTATTATTACGCTAAAAAGAAACTCCCCATCTTCAGTCATTCTCCATTTCCTCTTCCCCCTTTTCTCTAGCAACCATTAATCTACTTTGTATTGTTAGGAATTTACCAATTCTGGACATTTCCTATAGTTCTACCGGATGTGGCCGTTTTGTATCTGGCTTCTTTCTTTAGCATGATTTCAAGGTTCCTTTGTGTTGGTTTCAGCCTGTCGTTGGTGACGATAGTGACCAGCAGTGTCTGACACTCACCAGGGTCAGGTGGCGACAGTCCCCTGCTGGAGTCAGAGTTGTGGGTAGACCAGCATTTGAAGTTCTTCCTATGATCGCAAGGTGCGTCTTGGCAACAATCATCAGGGAACTTTGAGAAAACAAGGTTTATAAGTCACACGTCCTGGAGGATACACGCTATGACACACAAGGGCATGGGAAGGGCGGGCTTGAGCTCAGGCCTGGGGTTCTGCCATTTTTGGGGCTGAGGGTGGAGTGCCTTGTGTTTTGCAAGTTCACTCATTATTGGTGAGTTTAAAATAGAAGGGTGCTGGAGCACTTGGGTGGCTCAGTTGATTGACTGTCCAACTTCAGCTCTGGTCATGATCTCACAGTTTGTGAATTTGGGCCCCATGTCAGGTTCTGTGCTGACAGCTTGCAGCCTGGAGCCCACTTCAGAGTCTGTGTCTCCCTCCCTCTTTCTCTCTGCCCCTCCTCTGCATGTGCTCTCTATCAAAAATAAATAAATATATTTAAAACAATGAAATATAAGGGTGAGAATTAAAGTACAGAAAGGGTGCAGGTACCCCTTCAAATCAGTACTTTGCCTCCTTTGTGCAAATAACCTAATAGTGCAATTGCTGGATTGTAGGGTGGTTCTTTTTAAGTTTTTAAGGAACGTCTCCTGTTCTCCAGAGTGGCTGCACCAGTTTATATTTCAGCAGAGCAAAAGGGTTTCCCTTTTTCTACACCCTTACCAACATCTGTTGTTTCCTGTGTGTTTTTAATGTTTATTTTGAGAGAGCGAGCAAGCACAAGTGGAGCACAAGCGGGGAAGGGCAGAGAGAGAAGGAGAGCAAATCACAAGCAGGCTTTGTGCTGTCAGTGCAGAGCCTGACGCGGGGCTTGAACTCATGAACTGTGAGATCATGACCTGAGCTGAAATCAAGAGTTGGATGCTTAACCGACTGAGCCACCTGTGCCCTCTACTGAGTTGCTCATGTTAGCCATTCGGACAGGTATCTCATTGTGGTTCTGATTTGTATTTCCTTGATGATGAGTGATGTTGAACATCTTTTCCTGTGTCTGTTGGCCACATGGATGTCTTCTTTGGAAGTATCTGCTCATGTCTTCTGCCCATTTCTTTGGTTCCATACAAATTTTAGGATTGTTTGTTCTAGCTCTATGAAAAAATCCTGGTGGTATTTTGATAAGGATTGTGTTCAATGTGTAGGTGCCTTGGGTAGTATAGATATTTTAACTGTATTTGTTCTAATCCACAAGCATGGGATGTTTTTCCATTTGTGTCATCTTCAGTTTCTTTCATAGGTGTTCTATAGTTTTTAGAGGACAGATCTTTTAATATGCACACAGTGTTTATAGCAGCATTATCAATGATAGCCGAAGGATGGAAAGAGCTCAAATGTTTATTGACTGATGGATAAAGAAGTGGTATACATATATATACGTGTACACACAATGGAGTATCACTCAGCAATCACAAGGAATGAAATCTTGCCATTTGCAATGATGTGGATGGAGCTAGAGTGTATTATGCTAAGTGAAATAAGTCAGTCAGAGAAAGACAAATACCATATGATTTCACTCATATGTGGAATTTAAGAAACAGATGGGGTGCCTGGGTGGCTCAGTCAGTTGAACATCTGCCTCTTTATTTCAGCTCAGGTCATGATCTCAGGGTCCTGGGATCAAGCCCTGCATGGGGCTCTATGGGTGGAGCCTGCTTAAGATCCATTGATCTCTCTCTCTCTCTCTCTGTCTCTCCCTCTCCCTCCCTCCCTCCGTCTTCCCTACTCACATGCTCTCTCTTGCGCGTGCATGCTCTCTCTCTCTCTCTCTCATTGAAAAAATATGGAAAAAAAACCATTACAGATGAACATAAGGGAAGGGGAAAAAAAAGAGGGAGGTAAACCATAAAAGACTCAACTATAGAGAACTAAGGGTTGCTGGTGGGGGGAGGTGGGCAGGGGATGGGTTAAATGGGTGATGAGTACTGAGGGCATTTCTTGTGGCAAACACTGGGTGTTGTATGTAAATGACGAGTCACTAAATTCTACTCCTGAAACCCATATTACACTATATGTTAGCCAACTAGAAGTTCATTGAAAATTTGAAACAAAACAAAGCAAAAAAAAAGCACAGACAGGGGAAAGTAGGGTCATTCAAGCAAGTAATTATGTAGTTCACCTAGGACTTTTGGGAATGGGAACTTCATTCAGGGGGCAGCCTGTTTCTTTGCCTCTTTATGTAGCCGGCAGTGTGTTTGTTCAAGACGAATGTCTTTGAAATGGATGCCTGGACAATGAAAAACTTACTGTCAGGCACTTACATTACAGTCAAGAAAGCCATTGTCAGGCACCTCTACTACAAAAATTCATCCATGTGGTAGCATTAATCAGTACTTAGTTCCTTTTTGTGGCAGAGTAACTTTTGTGTAGATAGACCACATTTTGTTTATCCATCCATTCATCCATAGATGGACATTGGGGTTGTTTCCACTTTTTTACTATTCTGACTAATACTGTTATGAACATTTGTGTACAAGTATTTGCATGGACATATGCTTTTAACTTTCTAGGGCAGATACCTAGAAATGGAATTGCTGGGTAATAAATACAGTAATTCTGTGTTTAACATTTTGAGTAACAAAGTGGTTGCTCCATTTTACATTCTCAACAGCAATATATGAGGACTTTTAAAAAACTGTTGCATTTTTTGTCTTGTGCTAGATATCTTTTTATTTTTTTAAATTTCATTAAGTTTTAAATTTTATTTTTAGTACAGGTAACATACAGTGTTGTATTAGTTTTGGGTGTATGATGTAGTGATTCAGCAATGCTTTACACTACTCAGTGCTCATCACGAGTGTACTCTTGATCCCCATCACCTATCATTCCCCACCATCACTCCCTCTGGTAACTATTAGTTTGTTCTCTGCAATTAAGAGTCTGTTTCTTGGTTTCTCTCTCTCCTTTTTTTTTTTTTTTTTTTTGTTTCTTGAATCCTATGAGTGAAATCATATGGTATTTGTCTTCCTCTGATGGACTTATTTTGCTTAACATAATACATTGTAGCTCCAACCATGTCATTGCAAATGGCAAGATCTCATTCTTTTTCTTAATGTTTTAATTTATTTTTGAATGAGAGAGAGGGAGGGAGAGAGAGAGAGCGAGAGAGAGCGAGCGAGCGAGAGAGAAGAGGAGGGACAGAGAGAGGGAGACACAGAATCCAAAACAGGCTCCAGGCTCTGAGCTGTCAGCACAGAGCCCTATGTGGGCTTGAACTCACAAACCGTGAGACCATGGCCTGGGCCAAAGTCGGAAGCTTAACTGACTGAGCCACCCAGGTGCCCCCAAACCTCATTCTTTTTAATGGCTGAATACTATTCCAGTGTGTATGTAGGTACCACAACTCTATCCATTCGTCAGCTACTGAACACTTGGGCTGCCCCTATAATTTGGCTTTTGTAGATAATACTGGATAAGGGTGCATTTATCCTTTCAAAGTAGGGTTTTTTTTGGTATTCTTTGGGTAAATACCCATTAGTGCAATTACTGGAAAATAGGGTAAATTTATTTTTGGCTTTATAAGGAAACTCTATACTGTTTTCCATAGTGGCGGAACCAGTTTACATTCCCACTAATGGTGCGTGAGGGTTCCTTTTACTCCACATCTTTGCCAATGGTTGTTTCTTAGGTTTTTTAAAATTTGTTTTCTATGTCTGTTTATTATTGAGACAGAGAGAAACAGAACATGAATGGGGGAGGCACAGAGAGAGAGAGGGAAACACAGAATCTGAAGCAAGCTCCAGGCTCTAAGCTGTCAGCACAGAGCCCGATGCTCGAACCCACAAACTGTGAGATCATGACCTGAGCTGAAGCTGGATGCTTAACCGACTGAGCCACCCAGGCGCTCCTCTTGTGTTGTTGATTTTAGCCATTCTGACATGTGAGGTGATATCTCATTGTACTTTTGATGTGTATTTCCCTGATGGTGAGTGATGTTGAGCATCTTCTCCTGTGTCTGTTGGCCATCTATAGTCTTCTTGTGAGAAATGTCTGTTCCCGTCTTCTGCCCATTTTTTAATTACGTTATTTGTTTTTTGGTTGTTGAGTTGTATCAGTTCTTTATATATTTTAGATACAAATTCTTTACCAGATGTGTCATTTTCAAGTATCTTCTCCCATTCCATAAGCTGTCTTTTAGTTTTATTGTTTACTTCGCTATGTAGGGCTTTTTATTTTTATGTAGTCCCAGTAGTTTATTCTTTTTTTTTTTAAAACGTTTTTTTTTTTTTTTTAATTTTTTTTATTTTTGAGAGACAGAGAGAGACAGCATGAGCAGGGGAGGGTCAGAGAGAGAGGGAGACACAGAACCTGAAGCAGGCTCCAGGCTCTGAGCTGTAAGCACAGAGCCCGACACGGGGCTTGAACCCACGAACTGTGAGATCATGACCTGAGTGAAGCCGGCCGCTCAACCGACTGAGCCACCCAGGCGCCCCCCCAGTAGTTTATTCTTGCTTATTTCCCTTGCTTATTATTTCCCTTGCTTATTATCCTGCTTATTTCCCTTGCTTATTATTTCCCTTGCTGCAGGAGACATATCGGGAAAAATGTTGCAATGACTGACATCAGAGGAATTACTGTCTGTGTTCTCTTCTAGGATTTTTATGGTTTCAGGCCTCACATTTAGGTCCTTAATCCATTTTAAGTTTATTTTTGTATATGGTGTTAAAAAGTGGTCCGGTTTTGCAGGGGACCAGTCCATGCACCAGAGTCTAAGGGTCCCTGAGTAGGGGGGTTGGTGTCGGCACAATATCTATAAGAAAGAACACAAAGTGAATGGTGGCAAGATTGCACTTTACTGTGATGCTTAGGATATTTATATATCGTAGGTGATTGCATCATTCTTCTAATGATTACATTGTTTGTAACTTCCAGAAAAAATTATTATTTTCACGGTAGAGAAAACAGAAAATCAAAACAGAATCGAGGTATAATACAGAAGATCAAAAAACATAATTCATCACTCAAAAATACATCAGCAGGGGTTTGTTTTATGTATATAGTAATATTATTAACCGAAGCTTATGACAAGGCTATTTTTCTTTAAAGGTGAACAGTATGATTTACAGGTAAAGTGCCCCTGACCGGGAAGGGAGTTTCAATCTGAAATTTTGCACTCACTGAAACTAATTAAAGGTCATAGAAAACTAACTCCAGTCCCTAATCCATCTTGATCAAGTGGTCATGCGCACATTCCCTAAAACAAAGGAAAACAGGAGCCAACAAGCCATAGGACACTGTACCCTCAGTCTCCCAGGCAACTTAATACCGATCCTCAACTGAGGGACCCTACTGTACCAGGGGCACACCCTCCAGCTCCGCCAGGGATATGTGCGTTCCTCCTGGTGGTTCGCAGCGGGATCTCAACAGGCCTTCTGGCTGAATGGGCCCCTACACGGTTTCATTCTTTTGCATGTTGCTGTCCAGGTGTCCCAACACCACTTGTTGAAGAGACTGTCTTTCCTGAATATTCTTTCCTGCTTTGTCGAAGATTAATCGACCATATAATTGTGAGTTTGTCTCTCGGCTTTCTGTCCTCTTCTGTTGATTTATGTGTTTATTTTTGTGCCAGGACCATACTGTTTTGATTGCGACAACTTTATAGTATAACTTGAAATCTGGAGTTATACCTCGGCAGCAGGATCCTTGCACGGAGAGCTGTGACACCGAGGCGTTCCTTTCCAGGAAGCAACTTCATTCCAGCCGGCCCGCTCAGTTGGGTTTGTGCCCAAAAACTGAGCTCCAAACACCACGTGGCGTGTTTTTTTTTATATACTTTTTACTTCTTTGCCTCCCATATATGGCAACACACCAGCATACAGTCTGATTAAAGTGGTCTCATGTTACAAGGTCATGAGGGACATTGTCACATATGCAAATAGCAAGGTTGCCTTGAGGGTTTTTTTTTTCTTAGGGAGGGGACCCTACCACACCTCCAGATTTGTTTTTCTTTTTCAAGATTATTTTGGCTGTTTGGAGTCTTTCATGATTTCATACAAATTTTAGGATTGTTTGTTCTATTTCTGTGAAACATGCTGTTGGTATTTTGCTAAGGAGTACATTAGTGAATTAAATCTGTAGATTACTTGGGGTAATACGGATATTTTAATAGTATTCATTCTTCTAGTCCCTTAGCATGGGATATCTTTTTATTTGTGTCATTTTCAGTTTCTTCTTTTTTGGTTTTTAGGGGGAGAGAGTGAGACAGAGACACAGAGAGAGAGAGAGCACTTGAGCAGGGAAGAGGCGCACAGGGAGAGGGAGAAAGACAGAGAAGGAGAGAGATGGGGGGCTTGATCCCACTACCCTGGGGTCATGACCTGAGACAGAATCGAGTAGCCACCAGGTGCCCTTCAGTTTCTTTCCTCAGTGTTTTACCATTTACAGGGTACAGGTATTTTACCTCCTTCACTAAGTTTATTCCCAGGTGTTTAATTATTTTTGGTGCAATTGCAAATGGGCTTGTTTTCTTAATTTCTCTTTCTGCTATTTCATTATTAGTGTATAGAGATGCAACAGATTTCTGTGCATTGATTTTGTATCCTGCAGCGTTATTGAATTCATTTATCAGTTCTAGTCGTTTTTTGTGTGTGGAGTCTTTGGGGTTTTCTCTATCTGCTATCTATCATGTCATCTGCAAATTGTGAGTTTTACTTCTTCCTTAGCAAATGGGATGCCTTTTGTTTCTTTTTCTTGTCTGATTGCTGGGGCTAGGTCAGTGAGTACTATGTTGAATCAAAGTGGTGAGAGTGGACATCCTTGTCTTCTTCCTGATCTTAGGGGGAATGTTTTCAGGTTTTCACCATTGAATATGTTGTGTCTGTGGGGGGTTTGTATATGGCTTTTATAATGTGAGGTATATTCCCTCTAATCCTACTTTGTTGAAGGTTTTTATCATGAATGAGTTGTTGTACTTTGTGAAATGCCTTCTCTGCCTCTACGAAATGATCCTATGGTTTTTATTCTTTCTCTTGTTGATGGGATCTGTCACGTTGATTGGTTTGCAAATATTGAACCCCCCCTGCAACTCAGGAATTAATCTCCCTTGATCGTGGTGAATGATTTTTTAAAATGTATTGATGGATTCAGTTTGCTGATACTTTGTTGACGATTTTTGCATCTATGTTCATCAGAGATACTGGCCTATAGCCCCCCTTTTTTTGTAGTGTATTTACCTGTTTTTTGGGATCGGGGTAGTGCAGCCCTCATAGGGTGAATTTGGAGATTTTCCTTCCTCTTCTATTTTTTGGAATAGTTTGAGAAGAATAGCTACTATGTTTGGTAGAACTTACCTGTGAAGCCGTCTAGTCACGGACTTTTGTCTATTGGGAGTTTTTTGATTGGTGATTCAATTTCATTACTGGTGATTGGTCTGTTCAAATTTTCTACTTGTTGTTTCTTTTTCTTTTTTTTCCAGTTTTGGGAGGTTATGTGTCTCTAGGAATTTATCTATTTCTTCTAGGTTGTCCAATTTGTTGGTATATGCTTTTTCATAATATTCTCATAATCCTTTGTATTTCTATGGTGTTAGTTGTTATTTGTCTTCTTTTCTGATTTTGTTTTTTTGAGACTTCTCTCTCTCTCCCCTACCTCTTTTTTAATTTCCAAATAGTGTAGCTAAAGGCTTATCAAGTTTGTTGATCTTTTCAAAGAACCAGTCCCTGATTTTATTGCTCTCTTCTTTTGTGTCCTTAGTTTTTATTTCATTTATTTTTGGTCTAATATTTCTTTCCTTCTACTGCTTTGGGGTCTTATTTTTTCTTTTTCTAGTTCCTTTGGGTGTAAGGTCAGTTATTTGAGATTTTTCTTGGTTCTTGAGGTAGACCTGTATTGCTATAAATTTCCCTCATAGAACAGCTTTTGCTGCATCCCAAAGATTTTGGACCTTTGTTTTCATTTTCGTTTTTCTCCATGAATTTTTAACTTTCTCTTTGGTTTCTTGGATAACCCATTCATTGTTTTAGTAGTATGTTATTTAAATTGCAGATATTTGTGGGTTTTTTTTTTTCCCAGGTTTTTCTTGTGGTTGATTTCTGGTTTCATAGAGTTGTCATCAGAAAAGATGTATTGTATGACTTTGATGTTTTTGACTTTGTTGAGATTTGTTTCGTGGCTTGATATGTGATCTGTTCTGGAGAATGTTCCATATGTATTTGAAAATAATGTCTGTTAAATCCAGATAACTTGCTTCTTAATAATGTCATTTTTAATAATAGCAATATAACTGTCATATCCTATAGTATACATGAAATGGTTTTGAAATTGCAGTTTGTTATTATTAACAAGGATACTGAATGAAGTTTAGTATGTCCTTGTAGCTCTTTTTATCCAAAGAATACACAGCTAAATACTACATGTTAAGGTCAGTTAGAAAAATTATATTCTTTTAATTTTATTTCTAAAATGATAAACATGGGGCACCTGGGGGGCTCAGTCGGTTAAGCATCTGACTTCAGCTCATGTCATGATCTCATGGTTCATGGGTTCGAGCCCCGCATCGGGTTCTGTGTTGACAGGTCAGAACCTGGAGCCTGTTTCAGATTCTGTGTCTCCCTCTCTCTCTGCCCCTCCTCCACTTGCGCTCTGTCTCTCTCTGTCTCAAAAATAAATAATATAAAAAATTAGAAAAATAAAATAAAATGATAAGCATACACGTTTGTTGACACTTATTTGCAATTTAGGGATTGCCCACCTTCTTTTTGATTATGTAAGATATTCCATAATTCAAAAGTAAAAACTAACTTGCTTCCATCCCTTTTGGCCTGTTCTTTCCCTTCTTCTGAGGTCAACCATTTTTACAGTTCCTACTTCATCTTTTCAGTGATTCTTTTGGAAGTACAAGCAAACACACCTACAAGACAAGCCTTGTCAGGAAGCCCTTTTTTCTGCTTCTAGCTCTGTGCTTCTTGGAGTTCAGCATGCCCTGTCTTTTAATCCACTTCTCTGATTTACATCTTGTATTTTGTTGTTAATTTATCGAATAAGATCTGAACCCTTCTCTCTTGCTGTCTAATAGCCTTTCTGCCTTTTCTCTCCTTTCCTTCCCTTCTAGTCTGGACCTCTCCTCTCTTCTCCTCTCTCCCCCCGCCCCTCCGTGTTACCCCCTCCCTTCCCTTTCCATCTCCTCTCTGCTTCTATGCCTCTTTCTTCCTGTCTCTCTTGTTCCTTTCACTGCCTGAACATTTTTCTGTACTGGTTGATCGGGGCACTAATTTTAGTATTTTTCCCTCAGAGCAAAAATATGTATACCTGGAAGAGATCTGCCAATAATTTCTCCAATTCCCACTTTCTTACGTGGCCACAGTGCTGTCAGGTCACTTAGTGACTTTGGGATTGCTCTCCCCTTGGGGACACACGTTGGTGACTTTGGGGATGTGCCGCGTGTAGCCCGTCAGAATCTTCCTTACTCTGCTGGGATCTGCGCTCTGCTCTTGGGTGACGTCTGCATATACTCTGATGTTTGTGAGGAGACCCTTGTTTGGTGTAGATGTCTTGGGCTTTTTCTTGCACTATGATGGTAGATCTTTTCTATGTTCATTGGGAGCTTGGGGAAGATTAAAACCTGCATTGATACCCTGATGTTACCTTACCCCAATGCTTTTATAACAACAGAATGTGAAACTTGCTGAGAGAGTTTAAGTAAATTGTTCATCAGCATCCAAATAGTGAGGGAAGAAATTCTGAAACAGACTGGCTCATTCCAAATCTATTGCTTGTATACAACAGAGTTGTTACTCTTCGGCATCCGGCATTGTGTTCTCATTGAAGTGGCTGCCTGATACTGTTCAACTCTTAGGGTTCCTGCTGCATCTTGGGGCTCCTGGGTGCCTGTGCAGAGTGTGGGGGAGAACTGTGGTCAGTGTGCTGGGCTCGCCGTTTGCATTTGTCTTGTGTCTGCCCCACGGCGCCACTGAACACAGAGCACCGAACACCCAGCCCAGCCTCGTGGGAGTGTGTTCACCAGCAAGAAAGAGTGAGCAAGGTTGGGCCTGGGGTAATTCTGGCCTTAAGTCGAGTTTGATCTTGCATCCACAGATTCCACCTCTCCAGGAACAAGAGGGTTTGTGCCACAGAATCAGAGAGTTCCAAGGTCAGGAATCCATCCTGGGTCAGGGAAGCCTTGACCGGAGGCCCCTCCCTGGAGGCCCTCAGCAAACACACAGGAATCACAGGACAGAGCAGGTTCCAGAGTGGCTGTTTATTTCCCGGGAGCAGCCAAAACCCACCCCGTCTCCGGTGAGTTGTGTACTTACTCCCCTTTCTTTTCGATAGTATTTTTCTCCTTTCTTTTTCCCTCCCTCCCTCCTCCCTCTCTCTCTCTCTCTCTCTCTCTCTCTCTCTCTCTCTCTCTCTCTCTTTCTCTCTCTTTCTCTCTCTCTCTCTCTCTTTCTTTTTTGGTGGGGAGAGTATGGGATCCTTAGGTCAAAGGATTAAGTCAATCACTTCTCAGTTCATGGCCTGTTTATCATCACTGGTCTGTGTCAGGTCCCTATCTACCTTTATTTACATATTGTCTGACTTCCCCAAACTCCCTTTCTGTCTCCTTCCCCATCCCTAAAAATTACTTTGCTTTTTATGGATTTCTTTTGCTTATATGTATTCACAAAATATGTATCGTTATTGCTGTGTGTGTATTTTTAATTTCTGCTAATGGTGTCTGCATATGTGTCTTGCTGTATTAGTTATATTTTTCAGTAAGCATTCCGAACACCCACGCTCTCATTATGTTTACCAGCGCATGCACGAGAGCGGTCTGTGAGCATCCCCTTGGCTCACTTTCCCAGCCAACAATTTATATTGTTAATCTTTTGATTTTGGCCATTCTGGTGATTGTATGATGGCGTCTATGGGGTTAATTTGCATTTCCTTCTGGCTGAAGAGGACAAGTACCTTCTGTCATACTTATTTGATAGTTTCTTGCCTTTTGTGTTTTCTTTTTTCTTACTTTAATGGAATTTTTAATATCCTGGAAGCTCATTAGAAACGCAGAGTATTGGGGCGCCTGGGTGGCTTAGTTGGTTAAGCAGTTAAGCATCCAGCTTTGGCTTGGGTCATGATCTCATGGTTCATGGGTCCGGCCGTGCATCAGGCTCTGTGCTGACAGCTCAGAGCCTGGAGCTGCTTCAGATTCTGTGTCTCCCTCTCTCTCTGATCTTCCCCCGCTCACCCTCTGTGTCTCTCAAAAATAAACATTAAAAATAAAAAAAAAAACATAAAAAAATTTTTAATATACTACTTTGTTTTAATTATCAACATTGTAGTAAGTTTTGAAAATGGGAAATGTGAATCCTTCCGCTTTGTTCTTTGCCTGTATTGTTTTTGCTATTCATGGTCCCTTGAGATGCCATATGAATTTTAGGATGGACTTTTCTGTTTCCTACAAATAAAAAATTAGTGGGATTTTGATAGGGATTATATTGAATATGTAGATCACTGTGATATTATTGACATCTTAATGATAATCCTTCCAGTCCATGAACATGCATATGTTTCCATTTATTTGTGTCGTTTTAAATTTCTTTCAGCAAGGCTTTCTAGTTTTCATTCTATCAGTCACTTACATCCTTGGTTAAGTTATTAATTCCTAAGCATTTTATCCTTTTGATGCTATTATAAATGGAATTGTTTTCATAATTTGCTTTTCAGATTGATCATAGCTATTTATCCTCTTTCTTTTCTGCTTTTGTTTAATCGAGTCCTCTGTCTCTCTCCCTCTCCCTCTCTCTTTCTCTCTTTTTGAAAAGAACCAGCTTTTGGTTTCATTGATGTATTCTTTTGTGTTTTTAGTTTCTATTTCATGTATTTCTGGTCTAATATTTCTTTCCTTCTGGTTTTGGGTCTTGTTTGTTTTTCTTTTTCTAGTTACTTTGGGTGTAAGGTCAGTTGTTTGTTTGAGATATTTCTTGCTCTTGAGGTATTGCTATGAAATTCCCTCTTAGGACAGCTTTTGCTGCATCCCCAAAATTTGGCCCATTGTATTTTCATTTTTCTCCATGTATTTTTTTATTTTCTCTTTGGTTTCTTGATTGACTCATTCATTGTTTAATAATATGTTATTTAACTTACATATATTTGTGGTTTTTTCAGATTTTTTCTTGTGGTTGATTTCTAGCTTCACAGCATTGTCATCAGAAAAGATGCATGGTATGACTTTGATGTTTTCGGCTTTGTTGAGATTTGTTTTGTGGCTTAATATGTGATCTAAATAATGTATATTCTGCTGTTCGTGATGGTATGTTATGAATATATCTGTTAGGTCCATATGGTCCAATGTGTCATTCAAAGCCATTGTTTCGCTTTTTTTTTCCTGTTTGGATGATCTATCTATTGATGTAAATGGGGTGTTAAAGTCCCTTTCTATTATTGTATTGCCATTGATTACTTTCTTTGTGTTTGTTACTAGATGCTTCATGTATTTGGGTGCTTTCCTTTTGGATGCATAAATATTTACAATTGTTATATATTCTTATTGGGTTTTTCCCTTTATGGTTATATTGTGTCTTTCTTTTTCTCTTGCTACAGTCTTTGTTTTAAAGTATGTTTTGCCCGATATCAGTATTGTTACCTTGGATTTCTTTTCATATCCATTTGCATGATAAATGCTTTCCTATCCCATCACTTTTAAAGATAGGCGTCTTCAGGTCTGAAAATGTGTCTCAGCAGCAGTGTATAGATGGGTCTTGCTTTATCCATTCTGTCACATCCTGTGTCTTTTTATGTAAGCTTTAAGTCTGTTTACATTCAAAGTAATTATTGATAAGAACGTACTTATTGTCATTTTATTGCCCGCTTCCTGCTTGTTTTTGTAGTTCTTCTCTGTTTCTTTCTTCTCTTGCTCTCTTCTCTCATGGTTTATTGGCTTTGTTTAGTGATACACTTAGGTTCTTTCTCTGTATTGTTTGCATATTAATGGATTTTGATTTGTGGTTAACATTAGGTTTGCATATAACTTATTAAGGATATAACAGCCTGCAGTAAGTTGATGGTCACTTAAGTTTGAACCCATTCTTTTCTCCTCTCCCCCCCCCCCCCCCCCACATTTTGGGGATATGATGGTATACTGTACATCCTTTTGTTTTGTGAGTCCCTTGACTGATTTGTTATAGAGATACTTTTACTGCTTTTGTGCTTTTTTTTACTTTTCATACTCCTACTTATGGTCTTTCCTTTCCATTCAAAGACTCCCCTTTAATATTTATTGTAGGGCTGGTTTAATGGTCCTGAATTGCTTTAACTTTTGTTTGGGAAACTCTATCTTTCCTTTTCTGAATGATAGCCTTGCTTGATGGAGTATTCTTGGCTGAAAGTTTTTTTCTTGCTTCACTTTGAATATATCATGCTATTCCCTTCTGGACTTTTACAAAGTTTCTGCTGAAAAATCAATAGCCTTATGGAGTTTCTCTTGTATGTAACTTTTCTTTTTTTCTTGCTGCTTTAACGTTCTCTCTTTATCACTACTCTTTTGCCATTTTGATCACCATGTGTCTTGGTGTGGGTCTTCTTGGATTGATTTTGCTAGGGGCTCTGTGTGCCTCCTGGATTTAGATTTCTGTTCCTTTTCTAGATTTAGCAAGTTTTTAGCTATTATTCTTCAAATAAGTTTTCTGCCATCTTTTCTCTGTTTTTCTTTGGGGTCCCTATAATGTAAATGTTATTATGCTTGATGGTGTTACTTAGTTCCCTAAGTCTTTTTTTTTTTTTTAATTTGTCATTATTCCTTTTTCTCTCTTATGTTCAACTTGATTGATTTCCATTACTCTGCTTTCTGGATCACTGATATGTTCTGTTTCTTCTTCTTGTTTACTATTTATTCCTGCTAGTGTATTTTTAATTTTATTTATTGGGTGGTTCTTCTCTGCTTGGTTCTTTTTTTATGTTTTCTATTTTTTTGTTAAGAGTGTCACCGAGGTCCTTCACTGTTTTGTCTGGTCCAGTGAGTACCTTTATGCCCATGACTGTAAATTGTCTGTCAAGTATATTACCTCTCTGTGTTTTGTTTATCTCCTTTGCTATGATTTTGTCCTGTTCTTTCTTTGGGACGTACTCCTTTGTCTCCTCATGTTGTCTAACTCTTTGTTTCTGTGTGTTAGACAGGTTTTCAAAAGTTTTATTTATTTAAGTAATCTCTACACCCCATGAGGGGCTCAAACTCATGTGAGATCAAGAGTCACATGCTTTTCTGACTAAGCCAGCTGGGTGCCCCTGATTCTCTGTGTTAGGAAAGCTACGTCTCCTGCTCTTGAAAGCAGTGGTCTTACGATGAAGAGGTCCTGTAGTGCCGTGCAGTAAAGTGTCCCCTGTCACCGAAAGCTGGCCCTTAGGGGCATCTCCTGGGTTTGTGCTGCATGTGGCCTGCCGTTGCGGATGGGCCATGTTTGCCTTCAGTCTCTTCATCACGCAACGGCTCTCTTTGTCTGTTCTGGGCAGGGTTTGGTCTTGGTGGTGTGAGGAGGCCGGTCTAGGACCCCCCTGAGCTTCAGTTGAGTCATTCCAGGTGTTTGCCAGACGTGCAGCAGCACCAAACTGCAGGAGAACGTGGGGGGTGGGATGCACTGTTAGCGTGGAGGGTGTTGCCGCTGCACTGACGCCCCCAGGCGTCCAGGGGTCTAGGCTGGGACGGAGGGAGGGAAATAGTGCTTGCTGGCTCTTTTGTTCTGGGAGAGGTCTCCCAACGCCCCTGCCCCTCCAGCACGTGCTGAGATCGGTAAACAAATCTCCCTCCTGGATACTCTAGACTGTTTCAAACTACAGCTTCAATGCTCTAGGCCTGTGGGGCTGTTGTGCTGTCCCATAAATAATGAGAGACTTTTAAATACTGAAAACAAACTGAGGGCTGAAGGGGGAGGGGAAAGGGGAAGGGGAGCGATGGGTATGGAGGAGAGCACTTGTGGGGAAGAGCACTGGGTGTTATGTGGAAACCAACTTGACAATAAAGTATAAATAAAAATAAATAAATAAAATAATAAAATTAAGTTTAGTAATGGAAAGAAAAAAAAAACCCAAGTGGGTCTCGGGTGCCTGGGTGGCACAGTCCGTTAAGCGACCAACTGACTTCTGCTCAGGTCACGATCTCATGGTTTGTGGGTTCAAGCCCCACATCGGGCTCTGTGCTGACAGCTCAGAGCCTGGAGCCTGCTTTGGATTCTGTGCCTCCCTCTCTCTCTGTCCCTCTTCCACTCATGCTCTGTTTCTCTCTGGCTCAATAATAAATAAACATTAAGAAAAAAAAGAGTGGGTCTCTGTTTTCTCTTGCTCTTCTAGCTCTGTTAGGAGCCTGCTGATTTTTAAAGTTCCAGGTTTTAAGCACCACTGATTGTAAGAACTCATGAAATTTGGCCTCTCTGGTTTTCAAAGTCAAATGTAACAGAGAGTCGTCTTTCCCATGCCTGGGGTGCTTGGGGTGAGGTCTGTTTCTCTCCCTTCTCTGCACCCGTGTATCCCTCCCTCCCGTAGACAGTCTCCCTGGTCGATTTAGCTCTGACCACATTCCTACCCTCCTACCCTCTCCAGTGTGTCCTCTTCTCTGCCTTCAGCGGTGGAAAATCTGTCAGTCTTCAGGTCATTTTCTGTGTTCCTGACGCTAATGAGGATGCTATCTAGTTGTGTCTGTGACACAAGGTGAGAGCTTTACGCCCGCCTACCCCTCCATCTTCCTGGAAGTCCTGTTGTTTTTTAATAGAAATGTTTTTGACTATAAATTTTCTCCTGGAAGGGGCTTGATGGGCATGGAGGAGGGCACTTGTGGGGAAGAGCACTGGGTGTTATATGGAAACCAACTGGACAATAAACTATATGTAAAAAAAATTTCCCCTGAACACTTGCTGCATCCTATAGATTTTGGTATGTTGTGTTTTGTTTTCACTCATGTCTAAATATTTACTAAGTTACCTTTTGATTTCTTCTTTAAATCATTGGTTAGGATGTGTTGTTTAATTTCCCCAAAGTTGTGAATATTCAACTTATTCCCTCCTGTTATTGACTTCTAACTTTATCCTGTGTGCTCAGAGAAAATACTTTGTATAATCTTTCTCTCTTAAGACTTACTGAGTCTTAATTTGGGGGCTAACATACAGTCTTTCTTGTATAACATCCTGTGTGTACTTGAAAATAACATGTGTGGTCTTGTTCTTGGGTAGAATGTTTTGTATATGTCTTTTAGACCTAGTTGTTGCTTTTAAGTATTTTGTTGTCTTCTGTCTGGTTGTTTAACTATTATTGAGAGTAGGATTTTGTAGTTTCTAATTACTATTATAAAACTTTCTCCCTTCAATTCTGTCAGTTATTGCTTCATATATTTTGATGATCTGTTATGTGTATAACTGTTGATAATTGTTATTTTTTCTTGTGCTATTGCACCTTTAATTATATATAATGTCCTTTTTTCCTCCCTCTTATAAACTTTTTTGATTTGAAGTCCATTGTGTCTGGTAGTGGTATTATCCTCCCTGCTCAATTTTGGTTACTGTTTGCATGGAATATCTTTATACATTCTTTCACGTTCAGTCTGTTTTTGTCTTTGGCTCTAAAGTGAATGTCCTTCAATGTCACTCATCATCAGAGAAATACAAATCAAAACCACACTGAGATACCACCTCACGCCTGTCAGAGTGGCTAAAATGAACAAATCAAGAGACTATAGATGCTGGCGAGGGTGTGGGGAGACGGGCACCCTCCTACACTGCTGGTGGGAATGCAAACTGGTGCAGCTGCTCTGGAAAGCAGTGTGGAGGTTCCTCAAAACACTATAGATAGAACTCCCCTATGACCCGGCAATAGCACTGCTGGGGATCTACCCAAGGGATACAGAAGTGCTGATGCATAGGGGCACATGCACCCCAATGTTCACAGCGGCACTGTCAACAATAGCCAAATCATAGAAAGAGCCTGAATATCCATCACCTGATGGATGGATCAAGAAGATGTGGTTTATATATACAATGGAGTACTACATGGCAAGGAGAAAGAATGAAATCTGGCCATTTGTAGGAAATTGGATGGACCTTGAGGGTGTCATGCTAAGTGAAGTAAGTCAGACGGAGGACAGATACCATATGTTTTCACTCATAAGTGTAATAGGAGAAACTTAACAGAGGACCATGGGGAGAGGAAGGGGAAAAAATAGTAAAGGAGAAGGAAGGAGGCAAACCATAAGAGACTCTTGAATACTGAGAACAAACTGGGGGAGAGGGGAAGGGGGTGATGGGCACGGAGGAGGGCACTTGTGGGGATGAGCACTGGGTGTTCTATGGAAACCAACTTGACAATGAACTATTTAAAAATGAAAAAAATATTTTAATAAACGTTTAAATTTTAGTGCAGTAAAGAAAATAAAGTAAGTTAATCTCTTTTAGACAGCTTATAGTTGGGTCTTATTTTTTAAGACATTCTGCCAGTCTGTCTTTGATTGGAGAGTTTAATCAATTTGCACTTAAAGTAATTACTGATGAGGGACTTATTTCTTTATTCTGTATATTTCTATATACCTCTGCTCCCCCCTTATTTGTCCTTCAGTCCATACATGTCTTGTGTTTAGTTGATTTTTTAAAGTTAAGTATCTCAATGTATTTCTCATTTTCTTTTTTTTTTGAGAGAGTGAGAGAGCATGCAAGTGGGAGAGGAGTAGAGGCAGAGGGAAAGGGAGAGAGACAATCTTAAGCAGCCTCCATGCTCAGCACGGAGCCTGACTTGGGGCTTGATCTCATGACCGTGAGATCATGACCTGAGCTGAGATCAAGAGTTGGACACTTAAGTGACTGAGCCACTAGGCAGCCCATCTTCTCTCCTTTGGTGTAAATTATGTATCTATTTTCTTTGTGGTTATTGTAAAGATTATGTTTAACTTCCAAAAATTATAGCAGTTTGATTTGAAATTATACCAACTTAACTTTGTCACCATACAAAGACTCTGCTCCTTTATAGCTCTGTCCTCACCTCTTTTGGTTAGTGAGGTCACAGAATTATATCTTTATACACTGCATGACCTCAAACACAAACTAATAATTATTTTAAATGCATTAGTCTCTTATAATATGTAGGAAACAAACTGTGGAGTTACAAACTGAAGTTAAAATAATACTACCTTTAGCAATTGTCCAGGTGTCTACCTTTATTAAGATCTTTATTTTTTCATACAGCTTCAAATTATTTTGTGATGTCCTTTTATTTTACCTACTCTCATGGTCGTTTTTGTCAGGCAAGTCTAGTGGTAAGAAACTCCCATTTGTTTTCTGGGAATGTTTTAATTGCCCCCTCTACTTTTGGAGGTCAGTTTTGACAGATACAGGATTTTTGGTTTACAATTTTTTTAGCTCTTTGAGTATGTTAGTCCATTGCCTTCAAGCCTTCAAAGGTGCTGATGAGAAATCTGCTTATAATCTTACTGAGGATCCTGTGTACGACAAATTGTTCCTTGATGCTAAGAGTCTTTGTCTGTAGAAAATTGGATTCTCGTAGATCTCGGCATGGGTTTCTTTCAGTTTGTATTTGTTGGTGTCTGTCAAGCTTCTTGGGTGTTCATATTCACATATTTTGTGAAATTTGGTGTTGCTATTACAATTTTTTAAATCTTAGCCATTCTAATAAGGGTGTAATGGTGTCTTATTGTTAAATTGTAAGTCTTTAATGAAGTATGATGTTGAACATCTTACCATGTGCTTAATTGCCATCTGTATGTCTTCCTGTTCAGATTGTTTGCCTCACAAACTGGCCACTATTTAGAGCTACTGTCCTTTCATTCCACCTGTTTTGACATGTCTTCTCTCACAGTGGCTGCCCCAGCGTTACCCTTCTATAGGTTCAGCCTGACACTCTCAAATGGCTTTGCTAGCCTCCTCCTTTGTGCTCCTGTTGTGATCTGTGTGATGGTTCATCTTAGCTTCTCTGACGTCTCACTTGGCTTTCCTGTGTGGTGGTGAGCACTCCTTGTGCACAGGGTTGTGTTCCGTTCAAGCTCCTACCGCCTGCGCCTTGCTGACTGTCTGGCACCAGGTATTCTCATATGTTGAGTGGAAGACTGAGTGATTTAATACACACTGAAGGGAGGCTTTCCCCAAACTTTTGCTTTTCTCACAAAGTAGAATATAAACAATGGCCATTCTAGGCAGCTTGTGGTTTCCCACAAACTCAATAAAATAATTGGATATTGAATAGGAATATGCTCTTTCAGGGACCATTGTCATTCGTGGACGTGTGTGTGGACTTCACCTGGGAAGAGTGGCGGCTGCTGGACCCAGCTCAGAAGCGCCTGTACCGGCGTGTGATGTTGGAGAACTACAGCCACCTGGTGTCCCTGGGTAGGTGCTCCGTCCCTGAAAGGACCGTGTGTGATCTCCAAGCTTCCCCTTCTTGGTTGCTGAAACCTGGGCAGCTTTTGCAGAGAAATTACTTGTGATTACAGGCCATATTTCAAGGCCATGTTTCCTTAGTCTCCCCTTGGCATCAGAATATGCTAGTAGAACGGTCTTCACTTTGCTCTGGGGCAGAAGGGCAGCTTCAGCATGCTGCCTGCCTCTACACTAAATCCCCCCCATTCTTCGAGGTCTGAGGTACTTTTGGCCCAGATTGTATGTGATTTTCTATTCACAGGATATCAAGACACCAAACCTGACATCATCTTCCGATTGGAGCAAGGAGAGGAACTGTGGATGCTGCAGGCCCACGTCCCAAGTCAAGGCCATCCAGGTGAGTGACATGTAGGTCTTTTCTCCCTTAACTCAGAATTGATGTGAATTCTGATATGACCTACAACTCATGTTTGTACCTTTTGTCTCATTTGTAACTCTTTTTTCTCCATTTCCTTTCCTTTCCTTTCTCTTTTGTTATTTTCTCTATTTTCCCAGGATCGTAGATGCATTTTGCTATACATTTAAAAAAGCTTCCTCTTTATCTTACTCAGTGTGACTATCATGCCTTCTTTCTTTCCTTCTTTCTTTCTTCCTTCTTTCCTTTTTCTTTCTTTCATTCTTTCTTTCTTCCTTCCTTCCTTCTTCTTTTTCTTCCTTTCTCTCTCTCTTTCTATTTTTAACCCTCTTAGGCTTATAATCAACAACTAGAGTCCCAACCTCCTTCCTTCTTGAGATATCCCACCTGGAGTCCCCCTCTCCGCTTACCCAAGTGACACCCCACTGAGTCTGCTCACACACTACGTGACAAAGTGCTTTTTCTTTTCATGCTTTAGTGGCTTCTCTTGTTTTTCCTTCTGAGTCCAAGGGGTCTTTTTATATTCACTACTTTTCTTCTGTATTGTAATCTTTAAAAGAAACCCATTCTGCAGATTTAAGCTCTGGTTTTCTCTTCTGGTAATCGACAGCCCATCTGTCGTTTGTCCGGTCTTGGTCCCGAGTTTGGTCCCTCGGGCATCCTCCCTGATGTGTCGCCCCCAGTCTCACTTTCAGGAACTGGAATTGCTCGTTGGTTTGCCCCAAAGCTACATCATACTTTCTTCTCACCTTCTGATTATTTATTCATTCTGCTGTGCTTCTAGCTCTTTCTCCAGGCACTGGGAGTTGACTTAAATCTCTTTTATGTGCCATTTTCTTCACTAGTGTTGCTGAAATGTGTTAATATTTTGGTTTTCTAAAAAGAAATCTTTTAAACGTCCAATATTCCCATTTTCCACCAAAACCAAGGCCATTGTCTCATTTTTCATTATTGTATTTAGTAATCCAATGTATTCATCTTAGTTCTTCTGTATTAGTTCATCTTCACGTTACTATCAGATATGTTTCCCTAAGCGTGTTTAATTTGTCACAGGCAGGGCTGTATGAATCAAGCTGGTGTTTGTATCATTAAGATTGTTTCAGCTGCAATTTTGATTAATCCTAAATCAACCTATTACGTAGAAGTTATTAATGGGGCACCTGGGTGGCTCAGTCAGCTGAGTGTCCAACTTGGGCTCAGGTCATGATCCCATAGTTTGTGGGTTTGAGCCCCATGTCAGGCTCTGAGCAAGCTGTCAGCACAGAGCTTCGGATTCTGTGTCTCCTTCTCTCTCAGCTCCTCCCTGCTCACTCTCTGTCTGTCTTTGTCTCTCAAAAATAAATACATGTAAAAAGAAATTTTTTAAAGAAGTTATTTATTACTACATATCACAAGAAGTCCTGAAGTGGGGCAGCTGTAGGGTTGACTAAGTGACTGACTCAGTAAATCACTGAAAGTCTGTTTCTGCCCTGCCGCTCTGTGTATGTCAGCGTTTTCCCAGGTCCTCCCATCACGGTCACCAGTGGCTAGTACAGTTCCAGCCAACACCTGCAGATACACTAGCGCCAGGAGAATAAGAAAAACTGCTTTCTCCACCTGGCTGTTTTTATGAGGCCGTTAAGACAAGAAGTCTTCGCAAACTTGCCATGCGCAGTGGGCTAGGTTTTTATCACATGCCCGGTCTGAAGAAGACTCTGTCAAGGGAAGTGGGCGCACCACTGTTGGCTCAGATAAATGATGCTTCACCTTCTGGCGAAGGGGGCAGAGGTAGTAATGGAGACAGGCCCCCATGCCCCTGACTGAAGCACATAGCCTTAAGGATGGGTTTGGGGGGATAATCAGGTTTCTTCCAGCCAGGAAAGGGGAGGAAGGATTGTTGGGTAGGCAGCGCTGTCTACCTTCGTCTACCTCTTTGGAGAGGTAGCTTCTAGTCACACCCTTCTTCCGATCCATCCATCTTCAAAAATATTCCACGCCCCACCCCTGTTTTCCTTCTAGTACTGTATCAACGCAAGTCCTGGATGCTTGTTCCCAGTCAGGCCTGGTGGTAGGCCTGCAATGAAAGATAAGCTATTCACGTACAACCAGCCAGAGACTCGCAGAGTAGGTATAACAAGGGTCCCCGTTTTGGGAGAGTCACCGCAGTGATGCCACACGGAAGTCCCTGGTTTGCACTGCACTGAAACCCTGGTCAGGCCAGGACTCCCTGGGATGGAAGTGGCTTCATGAGCCCTTGGTTCTGCTCTCTGAGCAGAATTCTCTTTCCGTTGTCTTCTGTGGCTACTCCCAAGATGGTCATTCAGGAGAATGTTTTTCTATAGCTTCAGAATCGGAAATCTGTTGGTGCAAGTTGAGTTTCCAGGGACTGCCTCAGGACCACAGCCAGTAAGCATCTTCAGTTATGTTTAAGTAATATTTAAGCTCAGGAATTTCTGTCTTCCATTCTTCGGCTTTGGCATTGTTTCCTGACCTCCTGAATTCTTTGAACTTTTCCCTATGACAACCAACCATAGTATCATTTTCTGTCATTATCGTTGCAAAGAGAATGCCCCACAGAAAATACAGTAGATTTCCTGGGAAATCAAAGGAAGTGAGTCAGAGCTGTGGCTAACCATGAGCGGTAAGGACGGGTATAGCACCAGCCAGAGAAGGTTTACAAGGGTAGAGTATTAGGACAGATTCAGTGTCCATAAACTCTGAAAGTCTACAGGGATAAGACTGTTAGCCAAACACTTGAGCAAATCTGATTTCTCAGGCAAAGATTAGTTACTCACTGGTCTATTTTCTTCTTGACAGAAACATTTCTGACTTTTGAAGCATGCTTTAGCCAGTAACACTCCCTTCTAAGCCATTGTGATAGTCAGAAGTATCCACGTTCATTTCTCAGTGCATCCAGGAAGAAGTAACTCCTCCACTTGGGGATTGGTCCTTAGGAAAATACAGTTTGGAGATTGTGTACAAAATGGGGTTAGATTCAAGAGGTGAGGAAGCGTGGAATGAGGTATGAAGGTCCTCTGACCTGCGGTCTTGAAACCTGACTTGTCCTGTGTTCTCTTAACGCTCTTTTCACCGCCTCGGGCAGCACATCACTATAGGGACAGCTGGATCAGGTCCACCGTTGTCTTCTCTTCAGCCTCCAGATATTTGTCGTTGTGCCTGAGGGTTTAGTCCTGTGCTTCGTTCCCTGTCTACTTTCTATTTTTGGCTTTTGTGTTTTGTTGTAAACAGCATTCTGTTTACTCTGCCCCCTCTTAGTTTTCTATTCCCCCAGATTAAACTACTTTCATCCCTTTTAGCTCCATTTGCTTCTGTATTTCTAAATAACCAGCTTATTCTAGTGCACCTTGATTTTCCCTCCAGTGATGATTATTCAGTATAAACATGTAGCGACTGAGTGCTCTTTCACCCTCGTTCCCTCATACTCCCCGGATGTATACCCTGTCCCCTCTTATACCCCGGTCATCGTAGTATTTCACTGGAGTCGGATCAGTCTGGGGCTCTTACATCGTTGTGACTACGCAGTTTCTGTTCACAGGTAAACCGTGCACATATGCACTGGTTAATTTTTATTCATAGACCTGTTTTATTTTCTTCTGAGTTGTTTCATTTGCCTGCCACGTTTTCTCTGTTCTTATCCTTAATGTATTTTTCATTAGCGCCCGACTTGTCTTCACATGTTTAAATATTCTTGTGGTACATTCAGCCAGTTTAGTAATTCTATCAATCTCTTCCTGATGATATCACTCCTATGACTTTTGACTTGCTCCAGTGAAACCTAGTTTTTCTCATATCCTGGCTATAGAGTTTTTTATCTTGGAGTCTCAGGTTTTGTTTTCTGTATTTATTCCGTGTCATTTGTTTTCTTGGTTGGTTTTATTAGAGTACCTCTTTGAGTAGCTTCCTGTGAAAGAGTGCACGTGATACAAATTTTGAGACCTGTGCCTCCAAAAATGTTTATACTTTACTCCTGAATGCTCTGCTTTTTGTCCTCTACTGATGCTAACGAGAAGTCAGATGCCATTCTAAATTTGGATCCATTATACAAAACAGTTTTGTTCTTTGGTTTCTCTGGAAGCTTTTACTAGCTGCTGCTTGTGCTCAGTGTTCTGGAACATCACACTGATTTTTCTTGTGAGTTTATTTTCATTTATTTGGGCATACAGGAGAACTATGTTGCCAAGAGGACAGTAAACTAATTTGCACTGTTTTCTTCTGTTTCTCTTGAGTTCAGCACAGTGTTTGGCACATAATAAGTATTTAACAATACTTATTGAAAGTATTGAAAGTATTGAAAGAATATAATACTGAGATTTCTTCTAACTGCTTTATATTTTCCTTATGTTTCCTTGTACCTATTTTGTTTTCCTTACTCATTATGCAAAATTTCAAAACTTAAAGTCGTCTGTATGCATTGTCAGATTTCTAGGCCTATCTTCATTTTTATTTTTGATTGTTATCCCCAATGGCCAGGAGTTCTGTTACATTTATACTTGAGATTTTATTTATATTCAAATTTGATATATGAAACCAAAAGTATAATTTCAGGACATGGGATTTCTAAGGTAATTTTATATTCTGCCAGAATCACGTTATTATTTTTAATGTGTAACTATTTTCTCATTTCTAGAAAAAGTCCGGGAAATTGATGATCATATGGAGTGGCATCAGGAGAATCAAGGCAAGCTGGAAAGTATGGCAAAAGGCTCCGCATGTACTGCATTTGGAAAACTATGTCTTCTTAGTACAAATTATGGTTCTTTAGGACAAAAGTTTCATAAATATATCACACATGGAATGAGTTTTAAATATAATATAGATTTCAATAGTAATTATGCTGGAAAGAACCCTAATGAGTTTCATGCATACAGGGAACCATTCCACCATTCTAAACATGAGCAAACTGTTACTGGAATAAAATACTGTGGAAGTAATGAATCTGGTAAAACTGTCAACAAGAAGTCACAACTCATATGCCATCAAATGTATATAGGTGGAAAACCCTTTGAATGCAGTTTTTGTGGGAAGGCTTTCAGCAGCAAGTCATACCTTGCAGTGCATCAGCGAACTCACGCAGAAGAGAAACCCTACAAATGTAAGGGATGTGGGAAAGACTTTAGCAGCAAATCCTACCTCACTGTCCACCAGAGAACTCACACAGGAGAGAAACTCCATGAATGCAGTGAATGTGGGAAATCTTTCAGTTTCAATTCACAGCTCATTATACATCAGAGAATTCACACAGGTGAGAATCCCTATGAATGCTGTGAATGTGGAAAAGTATTCAGTAGGAAAGACCAGCTCGTTTCACACCAGAGAACTCATTCTGGGCAGAAACCCTATGGTTGTACCGAATGTGGTAAGGCTTTTGGTTTGAAGTCACAGCTCATTATACATCAAAGAATTCATACAGGAGAGAAACCCTTTGAATGCAGTGAATGTCAGAAAGCCTTTAATACAAAGTCAAACCTTATGGTACATCAGAGAACCCATACAGGGGAGAAACCCTATGGTTGTACTGATTGTGGAAAAGCCTTTACTTTCAAGTCGCAGCTCATCGTACATCAGGGGGTTCACACAGGAGTAAAGCCCTATGGGTGCATTCAGTGTGGGAAAGCCTTCAGTTTGAAGTCGCAGCTCATCGTGCATCAGAGAAGTCACACAGGAATGAAACCTTTTGTATGTAGTGAATGTGGCAAAGCCTTTAGGAGCAAGTCATACCTCATTATACATATGAGGACTCACACAGGAGAGAAACTCCATGAATGCAGTGACTGTGGGAAAGCCTTCAGTTTTAATTCACAACTCATTATACATCAGCGGATTCACACGGGAGAGAGTCCATATGAATGCCATGAATGTGGGAAAGCCTTTAGTCGGAAATACCAGCTCATTTCCCACCAGAGAACCCATGCTGGGGAGAAGCCCTATGAATGCAGTGACTGTGGGAAGACTTTTGGCTTAAAGTCACAGCTCATTATACATCAGAGAACTCATACGGGTGAGAAACCCTTTGAATGCAGCGAATGTAGCAAAGCCTTTAACACAAAGTCCAACCTTATTGTACATCAGAGAACCCATACAGGGGAGAAACCCTATGGTTGTAGTGAATGTGGAAAAGCCTTTACTTTCAAGTCGCAGCTTATTGTACATCAGGGAGCACACACTGGAGTAAAACCCTATGGTTGTAATCAATGTGGAAAAGCCTTTAGTTTGAAGTCACAGCTCATTGTACATCAGAGAAGTCACACAGGAGTGAAACCCTACGGATGCAGCGAATGTGGGAAAGCCTTCAGGAGCAAGTCCTACCTCATTATTCACATGAGGACTCACACAGGAGAGAAACCACATGAATGCAATGAATGCGGTAAATCCTTCAGTTTCAATTCACAACTCATTGTGCATCAGAGAATTCACACAGGGGAAAATCCCTATGAATGCAGTGAATGTGGAAAAGCCTTTAATAGGAAAGATCAGCTCATTTCTCATCAGAGAACTCATGCAGGGGAAAAACCTTATGGATGCAGTGAATGTGGGAAAGCCTTCAGTAGCAAGTCGTACCTCATTATACACATGAGAACTCATTCAGGAGAGAAACCATATGAATGTAACCAATGTGGGAAGGCCTTCATTTGGAAGTCACTACTGATTGTACATGAGCGAACTCATGCAGGGGAAAGCCCTTATAAATGTAGTCAGTGCGAGAAATCCTTCAGTGGAAAATTACGGCTCATTGTACATCAGAGAATGCACACAAGAGAGAAACCCTACGAATGCAGTGAATGCGAGAAAGCCTTCATTAGGAAATCTCAGCTCGTCGTACATCAGAGAACTCATTCAGGGGAGAAACCCTATGGATGCAATGACTGTGGAAAAACCTTCTCTCAGAAATCAATTCTCAGTGCACACCAGCGGACGCATACAGGAGAGAAACCCTGTAAATGCACTGAATGTGGGAAGGCCTTTTGTTGGAAGTCTCAGCTCATTATGCATCAGAGAACTCATGCAGATGAAAAACACACTGACAAATTAAATGTAAGAAACTTTCTTCCAAAAGTCAACTTATAGGAAATGCCAGCAAATTCATATAGAAGGGAAGCGCTACAAATGAAATTATCTTACGGTGCAACAGAAAACTAATAGTGAACAGAAACCTTATGAATGCACAGCATGTGTCAGGGCACCCAAAGAAAGCTGCTTTTGACATACAAAATAAACAGTAAATGCACACAAGTATGTTTTGAATTCAGTGGACCCTGTGAAAGTTGTTGGCAGCAAGTCATCCTTTTTTAAAGTTTGTACAGATGAGGAACCATATCAATAAGGTGGATATTGGGAAGTTATTTTTTTACTGTGATAAAATTTGCAAAGAGGAAGTTTTATAAAACAAGAGAATATGGAGCACACTTTGATGAAATTCATTTCAAACAGTAGGATTTTAAGGAGAGAAAATGTAAAGTCAATAAATGTCAGAATTATCAAAATTACACACCCTTTAGGCGTCAGGAACTCGTACCTTGGAGAAACCATACTATAAATTAGGGAATTTCCTCATCTAGGAGAGGCAAATTTCTGTTAAAAAAAAACAACTAATAATCTATGAATGAAAATCTGTGAATGTGGCAAATGGGGTAAAGAAAGCTTTGGTAGAAAGGTTTCCTTCACTGTTATTTTTATTAATTTGGAAAGTAATTTCATTTACAAAATATTGTAAGGGAAATTATACTCCAGATGTTCCAAATTGTTAGGAAAATATTGGAGAAAATATTCAACTATACATAATAGGCATGTTTATAATGGAATATAAAGATATTTTTTCTTTTTCATGGTGTAAATAAATATAATCAGGATAACCAGAAATACATCAATAAGACCTACAGGGATATTTAGTCTTTGTCTTCCTCTGTACTGTATGAGTTATGTGTAGTTGGCATTCCACCTGTGAATGTCACATATGACAGGCAAGTTAGATAGATACATGACATTTCCCAGGGACTTATTGTTTTTAAGAAATATGACTTGTAACTAGAATAATATGATTTATTAAAAATGCATTTCAATACTAGAAACCTTTTCTACTGTTTTGTACTTTTTGTAAGTGGGCCTGGTGGCAACCTCTTTAGTTATATACACTAGTATAGTGCATAACTGATGTGTTCACGTAGCTGGAATCTGTTCTGCCCTCACTAATTAGAACATCTTGATTTTCATTACGATAATCTATTATAGTGTTTGAGGTCATGAGGAGGGTCTTCATTCAGGGTGCCCTGCCAAGGAGTCGGCATGATCATCAGAGTAGGCTGAGATATTCCAGACTGAGTTTCTAATGGGCTTCTTCAGTCCCAAAAAGCAAAGTGAGCTTTTGTTTTCTGGTAACACTTTCTTGCAATTATTCGTTAGTTCTTGCTATCTAGATGACCCAGGATGGGTTAGTTATTGTCATTTTAAAATCCTAATTCACTTACCTTTGTATTTGAGTTATCCGGTGTGCTTTTCATGTATTTAAGTGATATGTTTAAGTGGCACTGCTGAGGTGTGTTCAGGCACCCCTCGTTTTAGTGTTACTTGCAGGCAACGCTGTTTTCCCAAATTGAAGGCAAGGCGTGCAGTGACCTGCACTGAGCAGATGTATTGGCTTCATTTTTCCAATAGCATTTGCTTACTTCATGTCTCTCACATTTCAGTAATTCGTGTGATATTTCTAACTTTCCGTTATGTGTTATGGTGATCTGTGGTCAGCGATTATGATTTTGCAGCATGTTTTAGCAATACTTTTAAATTAAGGTATATACATTGCTTTTTTTTTTTTTTAGACATAATGCTATTTTACACTTAATAGAGTACAGTGTAGTGTAAATATAGCTTTTATATGCATTTAGAAACCAGAAAAACCCCTTCATTTGACTTAGTTTATTGCCACATTTGCTTCACTGTGGTCATCTAGAACCAAACTTGCAGTGTCTCCAAGGTACGTGTGCACGTGTAGTTGTAGAGTCAGGGTGGTGAAAAGCCAGTGTGCCAATTGCCTTCTTACAAAGTCAGTTTTCCTCACCAGTTTCCTTACATGAATGAACATTAACTTGAAAAGATTTGGTACCCTGGCAATTAGGGCTATATTATAGGAGTATGCCTATTCCAAACTGTAGAGATTTCTTTTTTTAATGTTTATTTTGAGAGAGAGAGAGAGAGAGAGAGAGAGAGAGAGAGAGAGTGTGTGTGTGTGTGTGTGTGTGTGTGTGTGTGTGTGTGAGCAGGGGAGGAGCAGAGAGAGAGGGAGACACAGAATCTGAAGCAGGTTTGAACCTGTTTCGAGGCTCTTAGTATAGTGCCCGACATGGGGCTCGAAGTAACAAACTGCGAGATCATGTTGGATGCTTGACTGACTGAGCTGCCCAGGTTCCCCTCAAACTGCAGATATTTCTGAAACACCTCGCACTTTGTACTCTTTACTTCAGGAGGGAATCCCATCATTTACCCTCTTTATTTGAAGGAGGTATTTAATGATTTCTGAATTCCTGGTCCTTACCATGTTCAGCTCATTATACAGGATCCAATCTAAAGACACCTGGAGTAAAGAAGGACAATTCACAGAAGAGAAGAGAAAGCTGCATAAACAAAGAATGTCAGGGGCGTGGGTGGCTCAGTCGGTTAGTCATTGGACCTCAGCTCAGGTCATGAACTCACTGTGATTTCCAGCCCTTCATCGGGTTCTGTGCTAACAGCTCAGAGCCTGGAGCCTTCTTCGGATTCTTTGTCTCCCTCTGTCTCTGCCCTTCTCCCCTTCCTTCTCTGTCTCTCAAAAGTAAATAAATGTTAAATTTTTTTTTTTTAAAAAGATTGTCAGATATTTGATAAAGTGTATTCTCTAAATCTGGAAATTATAATGAATATGTGTTTTGTTGTAGATGTTCCAAGGAAGACTCACATATAATAAAGAGTGAACACCTAAGAGAAAATCTATATTTAGAAAGGCTGATGTTAACATTAAGTTCTTAATCTTACATGAAAAAGAAAATTTGGGGCAGCTGACAGGGTCAGTCCGTGTGGGGCACGCAGCTCTTGGTCTTGGGCTTGTGAGTTTGAGCCCCATGTTGCACGTAGAGATTGCTTAAAAATAAAATATTTTGGGGCGCCTGGGGGGCTCAGTCAGTTAAGCATCCGACTTTGGCTCAGGTCATGATTGCACAGTTCATGGGTTCAAGCCCTGCCTTGGGCTCTGTGCTGACAGCTTAGAGCCTGGAGTCTGCTTCAGATTCTGCCCTCTCTCTGCTCTTCTCCACTCATACTCCGTTTCTCTTTCTCTCTCTCTCAAACATTAAAAAACTAAAATAATAAAATCTTAAAGAATAATTTACCAGATGAATGAAATTTAACAGAATGAATAAATTTACAGCCAGTAAACAATAAGGAAAAGTAAAAAATTGAATCTCTGGCTTGAAAATCTGCCTGGCCCTTCTAACCCTACCCCCGCCCCAGAACAAAAAGAAGTTACAGAGATTTATAGTAATAGTTGATAATTCTCAGGAAAATTCAAGGAAAGATAATCCAGTATTTTACAGTTTTTCCCCAAAATCGACCTGTTGGGGGGGGATAATTCACAATTTGTATTTATGAACATAGTTTAAAATGTACTAAATGTAATTATAACAAAATGAATTAAATAATGTGAATGGTTTTTTTAAGTTATGACAATATTACGGGTAGCAGACTACTAGTCATGCCTCCAATGTCCCTTCATTACCAACAGTCGCTATACTTTTATTATTATTTTTTTTATGTCTTTTATTTATTTTTGAGAGATAGAGACAGTGTGAGCAGGAGAGGCTCAGAGAGAGAGGGAGACACAGAATCTGAAGCAGGCTCCAGGCTCTGAGCTGTCAGCACAGAGCCTGATGTGGGGCTCGAACCCACAGACCGTGAGATCATGACCTGAGCCGAAGCCGGATGCTTAACCGACTGAGCCACCCAGGCACCCCAGTCACTGTACTTTAAAAAAAGAAAGTTTATTATTTTGTATGTTTGTGGGGTGGCAGAGAGAGAGAGAGAGAGAGAATCCCAAGCAGGCTCTGCAGTGCTGACATAGGGCCTCAGCCCATGAACCCATGAGATCATGACCTGAGCTGAAATCAAGAGCTGGACACTCAACCGACTGAGTGACCCAGGCGCCCCCTCACTGTACTTTTCATAGTGCCGATTAGCTCAGCCCAAAAGCCACATTTCTCCATTGTCTTTGTAGCAAAGTATCTTGCCTCCAAATTCTGGGTAATAAACTAGAGGTTGCTGACTGTGTCTAATGGGAAGGCTGTAGAGAAAACAACGGGGACGGCTCCCTAGTGTCCTGCAATCGTCTCCCACTTGAATACACAACACACATGATGTTTGGAAATTGAACAGCCATTGTAGAACCGGGATTCATCTCAGGGACAGAAGCCCCCCGCGGCAGTGCTTTCTGGGAATGACAGGGCTGCTATGCCAGCCCCACCCTACCAACCTCTGCGTGTCTTTTACACAACCGTGCATGAACTACCTTGTTTAAGCCACCTTTTCTTTTTTGGGTAGGAAGAGTGTTGGATTTCTTACATGCAGCTCAATGTGACCCTATAAAAATACATTATGATGTTTGCGAGACCTAATATTTAGAAAATCTTTTTGTAAAATTAACCAGATAAAAGAAAAGCTATGTGATTATCTCAGTATGTGTAAATAACACATTTGATGGAATTTATTACTCTAGATAATTTTTAAATATTATTAAATTAGGAATGGAAATTAAATCCTTTTTAAAAAACTTTTTAAAGAATGTTTTATTTATTTTGAGAGCAAGAGAGACAGAGCACGAGTGAGGGAGGGGCAGAGAGATAGAGACACAGAATCCGAAGCAGGCTCTGGGCTCTGAGCTGTCAGCACAGAGCCCAGTGCGAGGCTAGAACTCACAGACTGCAAGATCATGACTTGAGCTGAAGTCAGACGCCCAAACCGACTGAGCCACCCAGGTGTCCCAGAAATTAAACCCTTTAACTTTGCAAGCAGTTTGTTCCAAAACCGGACAAATGTACTTAATGGTAGATATATACCATTATATTAAGAAAATTACAAGAATGCTCATCGCTTTTATTCAGCAGTGTATGACAGTTCTAGCCAATGTGTGAAGACAAGGAATTGGGGGTGAGGGCAGAAAAAGGTTCCGTTATTTAGAGGTGTGTTGTTTACTTAGGAAAGCCCAAATAACCCCCAGGCAAATATTGAGAATTGCAAATAGAGTAGGTACTATGCCAGACACACAGATCAGTTGTGTTGCTCTGCTTCTGGTTAGACTGGGTAAACTGACATCTAAGAAACGGAGAGCACACACCCAGATGAGCGCAGCAGTAGAAACTAGAAAGCACTTTACCTAAGAAGAGAGAGTTTCTGCTCTCATCCTTGGTGAAACCGGAGGGAGAGGAGAGGGCCCACAGAGTGAAAGGGGAAGTGAGACAGGCAGGTGGCTGCCTATGGACCGGCGTGACACAGCAGAACCCCGAAGTGCCCCCGCCGTGAAGGAGCGCCAGGGAGCTCTCAGAGACGTGACAAGTATAGTATTGATGGAGAAGGTTTTTAAAGTCCTGTTGACGTGCCTGGTTCCCCTTTGAGTGCAAGGCCGGCACCATCTGAAGGCAGGAAGGTGGTCAGGGCAACAGGTGAGAGACATCCGTTAGAAGCAGTCTGCACTTTCAGGCTGAGGGACAGGCAGAGAACTGAGAACTCATATGTATGAAAACCACTCGCAGACATTCATTAAAATCTATTACAAAAGACAGAAGGGTCAGGAGAGCGGAGACTCCAAGGTCTTGTAGGCCTTCCCAGAGGCTGGGCTGCTGTCCTCAGGGGACCCAGAGACTAGGCGGCAGCAGGAAACATCGCTGGGAGCCTGGAAGTCATAAAAATTGGAAAGCAAAGAGACCTCAGCCCCCCAGAAAGCATTCAGGCGAGGCAGGGAGGCAGTTCATGTAGTTGTGAAAGCCGGAAACTTGGCTGTGAACACAAGCAAGCATCTAGAATATTCTCAGGCTGAGATCCTAGGCCCTCTGAGGAGAATATCCTGATCCCGTCCTCAGCACATGTGACAGCAGTTGTGTGCTAAATGAGAAGCCGCGGGAAGGCCCAGACAGCTTAATACCAGAGGAAGCTGGTTCTCACCTCCACCCATTTCCCAGTTTCATAGCTGACACTAGAAAATATGTGCCCTTTTCTCTAGGTAAATATATATTAAGAGCAAAGAAAAGTACTGGGAATAAAGAGGGATATTATATAATGATAAAAATATAATCTCACCAGACAATCCTAAATGTGCATGTATTTAACATCAAAGCTTCAAAATTATGCAAAACCCACTGGAAGGAGAAATATGCTCTACCATTGTAGTTGGACATTGTAACATTTCTTCCTGCCCTTTTTTTTTTTTTTTTTTTTTAGTTTTAAAATCTTTAATTTGAGAGAGAGAGAAAACAGGTGGGAGAGTGGCAGAGAGAAGGAGAGACAGAATCTGAAGCAGGCTCCATACAGAGCCTAATGTGGGCCTTGAACTCACAAACCGCAAGATCATGACCTGAGCTGAGATCAAGACTTGGACGTTTGGCACCCTCTTACACTGTTGGTGGGAATGTAAACTGGTGCAGCCACTCTAGAAAACAGTGTGGAGGTTCCTCAAAAAATTAACAATAAGACTCCCCTATGACCCAGCAATAGCACTGCTGGGGATTTACCCTAGGGATCCAGAAGTGCTGATGCATAGGGGCACATGTACCCCAATGTTCACAGCAGCGTTGTCAACAATAGCCAAATCATGGAAAGAGCCTAAATGTCCATCAACTGATGGATGGTTCAAGAAGATGTGGTTTATCTATACAATGGAGTACTACATGGCAATGAGAATGAATGAAATCTGGCCATTTGTAGCAACATGGATGGAACTTGATGGTGTTATGCTGAGTAAAATAAGTCAGGAAGAGAAGGACAGATACCATATGTTTCATATGTGAAACAGGAAAAACTTAACAGAGGACCATGGGGGAGGGGAAGAGGAAAAATAGTTAAGGAGAGGGAAGGAGGCAAACCATAAAAGACCCTGAAATACTGAGAACAAACGGAGGGTTGATGGGGGAGGGGGAGACAGGGAAATGGGTGACGGGCATGGGGGAGGGCACTTGTTGGGATGAGCACTGGGTGTTATATGGAAACCAACTTGACAATAAAAACTATAAAAAGAAACTATAAAAGAAAAAAATAAGTGGTATATATATATATACAATGGAGTACTACCTGGCAATCAAAAAGAATGAAATCTTGCCATTTGTAATTACGTGGATGGAACTAGAGGATATTAGGCCAAGCGCTATTAGAGAAAGACAAATATCAAATGACTTCACTCGTAGGAGGAATTTAAGACACAGAACAGGTGAACATAAGGGAAAGGAAGCAAAAATAATATAAAAACAGAGAGGGGGACAAAACATAAGAGACCTTTAAATATGGAGAACAGAGTTATTGGAGGAATTGGGGGGGGATGGGCTAAATGGGTAAGGGGCATTAAGGAATCTATGCCTGAAATCATTGTTGCACTATGTGCTAACTAATTCGGATGTAAATTAAAAATAAAATAAAAAATAATGTAGATACTTTTACATTTTAGGTTCCATTGACTTTTTTATGCAAAAGTGACATTTAATAACTTAAATATACACATCTTCAAATGTGGCACATTATAAAGTTCTCAGTACAACTGACAATTCAACTTTAAGTGTCATTAAACCTTCACTCTTCTGGAAATCCAATTCTTTCTACTTGAAACTAGAAATAGTTTTTTATTCCTGGAACTGAGGAACACAATAAAAAAAGGAAAGTTTTTGTCATTCAATTTCAGACCACTGTGAAAAAAAAAATAAGTAAAATGAAGACAGATACATAACCCTGTTACTTAAGATAATCTTTCTTGAGTGGGTAAGTCAACTTTAAGGTTAAGTTAACTGGGGATATGATCAAATATATTGAAAGAACCTAACATTTATGCAACTGAACTTGCTCTGAAATGTTACTCTTTTTTGTTTGTTTTAAAGTCTGATTGTTTTTGTTTTTTTTCTGTTTATTTATTTTTTAACTTTTTAAATTCGTTGGGGAGAATTCGGGAATATTTGACTGAGCATCTAGTGTGTCCTAGAGAAAGAGACTAGGATTACACTAACAGAAAGGCTTCGCTGTAAATGGCAGGGTGCGCTGCAGCAGATCTCTGAACTCCCCTGTGTTCACCCACGTCGGGGAGGCTCAGCCCCGCTGCACACCTGATGCTTGAACACGCATGCGGCTGAAAATCCGTGTATAAGCCTTTGCCGAGGGGAACAAAGGGAGATGCAGCATAAATGAAATCTCCTTACAGCTCGCAGCCCACGGACAGACACCTGAATTGTGTAGAATGGAGCCTTCATCGATGAACTCATGGCTGCCTTACTTCCTTAATGTTTTGTTTTATTAAAAGCTAAAAGTAACCCCATCTTAACAGCAGCCAGCCCCTCAAGGTCCCGAAAGCCTTGCTTCCGAATTCCTTAGACACTTATGCTGTCCTGAACCCCTACTGACTTAAAAGGATATATTCAGTCACTCCTCACAACCGCAGTGCAGCCTTCTGTCCATGAGTCCTGTCCCCCTGCTGTAATAAAATCACCCTTTTGCACCAAAGACATCTCAAGAATTCTTTCCTGGCCATTTGCTCAAGAACCCCATCACTTTGACTCCCCCAAATCTTAACTACCAATCAGTGCTGTTGACCAGAATACTTACTGATAACAGTTAATTAACACATATTTTATGTTATATATATTTTATATTGCATTCTTAGAATAAAGTAGGCTGAGAAAGGAAAACATTAAGAAAACCATATGGAAGAGAAAATATATTTAAGGTACTATATTTAATTTTTAAAAATCCAGGTACAAATAGACCTGTTTAGGGGCGCCTGGGTGGCTCAGTCAGTTGAGCGTCTGGCTTCGGCTCAGGTCATGATCCCACGGTTCGTGGGTTCGAGCCCCACATCAGGCTCTGTGCTGACAGCTAGCTCAGAGCCTGGATCCTGTCTTCGGATTCTGTGTCTCCCTCTCTCTCTGACTCTCCCCTGCTCACGCTGTCTCTTTCTCTCTCTCAAAAATAAAAAAAAAAAATTTAAAACAAATGGACCTGTTTGGTTGTTTGAGAGAGAGAGAGAGAGAGAGAGAGCACACGTGAGTGTATGCTCACCTTGGAGCCCCTGCTGGGCTACATCCCACCACCCTCGGATCATGACCGGAGCCGAAATCAAGAGTCCGCTGCTCAACTGAGGAGCCACTCTGGTGCCTCTGAACCCTCTTGTTTAACCCCCCTTTTGCTCAAGGGTCATCTGTACTTGGTCATGCTTCCTACAACCCTGTTTTCTCTTTCCATTCCTTGAAAAGAGCCTTAAAAATAGAAATATAGACTCTTCTTTTTATAAAAAATAGAAAGTGTGAGTAAGCAGAAAGAAGACAAAATGCTTAATAAAATAAGGAAGTAGAACAGTAATTTTATGTGTAGGTTCCAGCAGCGTTAACAACGTGGCATATGTTGTTCTGTGTACCTTCCAAGTCAGCTCAGCTCAGACGGTCTTGTAACACGCCGTTTTTAACGTACATGTATCATGACACTGTCAGGCCAATGTACATTCTTCCACAGCAGAATTACTAACAGCCTTCCGGGAGCCCATTCTGTTTCTGAAGTGTGATTTACTTAGCAAATCTTTCACCAGACGCTTGGTTTGTTTCCAGATTTTCACTTGAAAAACCCTGAAGCGTTTATAGTCCTGCCAAAGTCTTTTGCATAAGCTTATAAACTTTGGTGTCAGAGAATCTTTGCAGTAAGACCCTGACTACCTGTAAAAACCAGTTCGAGGTCCTCCTGGTCCCTCACTTGTGCAGCCCCTTCGGCTTGCTGGGTGCAGGAACCCACAGCGCACCCTGGTGGCAAACTCCACCAGGGCAGAGGCCGGACTGTGTCCAGACCCGGATGTTGGCCGCTTATGGATTTCCATCCATCTTTTCACCTTGCTGGGCGAGATGCCGGGACCCGACGGGGGCCATCCTAACTCGGAAGATCTCTGGGGAGAGGTCGACCCCGAGATCGGGGGTCGGGAGCGCTCGGGGCGGCCCCCGTGGCCGCTCTTGAGGCCCCGCTAAAGGAGCCCCGCACTGTGCCGCAGGTCCCGCACCCTCTGCAGGGGCCTCTGTCCCGACCTTATCTCCTGGGGGGGGGGGGGGTGTCTGGATTTGAAAGGCGCCCTCCTCCGGCAAAGGCCAGGGTGGGGGTGCGGTTGGGGAACGTCTACCCCTGGAACTGCGACCTGGGCTGGGCTTGGGCTCGCCGAGCACCGGGGCGCCTGGCGTGGGGTCAGTCAAAGGTCACAGCTTTCCCCTGCTCCCGCCACAGGGGCACGAAGGTCGCGGCGCCTTTCCCTACACCGCCAAGCGGGGCTTTTTCTGCACCCCGCGACCCCCAAGACCCTAGCCCTGCTCCTTCCTGGGTCTGAGGACGCACAGAACCACGCCTCACTGCCCCTGTGACCCACAGAGAGTCCTGGTTCTTCCCAAACCCCCAAGGCTCCCCAGAACTTCCCGGCGCCCCACCCCCACCCCGAGAACCCGCACTCGGGCGGGCCTCCTCCACGCAGGGGCGCAGGCCCTGAGGCCGGGGTCGTCGGGCGGAGCCCTCGTCCGGATTGGCCGCTGCCCGGATACTTTGTCGTGGCCGCGCCTTCCGCTGCGCTGCGGG
>NC_043713.1:89405488-89425930 GCF_006229205.1 Suricata suricatta
GGCCACGTCGGCGGTGGGGCGGGCGGCCCGGGGAGGCCTGCGTGGGCCCCGCGGCGCCGAGAGGGGAGCCGCTGGGGAGGACTCCCGGCCTTTGCGGGGAAGCAGCACGCCCCTAAAGGTACGGGGTGGGGGGCGGGGCACCGGGCTCAGCCAGGCTTGGGGGATGGTGCCCATGTGTGGGCACCTGGCAGAACCACAGTCCCCCCGGGTCCCTTCCACCCCTGCCCGGGGCTGGGTCCCCTCAGTGTCCTGGGTAACACCCCCCCCCCCCCCGGAGGACACTTCGTTTGTTTTTTTTGTGTGTGTTTTATTTTTGAGAGTGAGACAGAGAGAGACAGCGGGAGCAGGGGAGGGTCAGAGAGAGAGGGAGACACAGAACCCAAAGCAGCTCCAGGCTCTGAGCCGTCAGCACAGAGCCCGACGCGGGGCTCGAACCCACGAATCGCGAAATCATGACCTGAGCCAAAGCCAGATGCTCAACCGACTGAGCCATCCAGGCGCTCCTCGTTCTTGAATCCCGAGATCACGTCTGCATGAGCCCTGCCCTTGGCCTCCCGTTCTTTCTTTCTAGAGCCATTGCGGGGGGGTGGGGGGCGTGGGGATTGGCGCCGGAAGAACCCAGGATCCTGAGAGGAGCCATCCCCTTTACGTCCCCGCTGAAGCCAAGGAGCCTCGGCTCCCTGGAGGGACGCGGGTTCCGAGGCCTCCCGCCCTTCGCGATGGGGGGAAACACCGGCTCGGAGTTGGGATCAGGTGCCGGGCGCTGAAGTCCGGACGCTGAAGTCCGAAGCAGTGGCGTAGAGGAGAGCTTGTCCCCCTAGTAGGCGGCCCCAGGCCAGGACCCAAGGGGTGGCGCAAGGCTGAAAGTACTAGAAACTGCTCCTAGACCCTCCTCCAGGGCACACTGTGCGCAATTCTGGGCGTGCACATTGTCACCACTTTTGTGGAAAGCAGTTTGGTAACATGTACTAAAAACACAGCTGCCACATAGCACTTCTCTGTAACCTCGCTTACGGGAGTCTGTTCTGTAGAAGAGTAATCCTGAACCCAAGGGACTAATTAGGGTTGTCGTGCTGCCTAAGTGTCCAGGAGTGGAGAGATGTGGGAACCGGCATGGCCCCTACTGTCACGGGCCACTTACAGGACCGTTCATATGGACCAGGAGGTTAAGTAATCACAATCTCTCTACTGGTAAAAACTGCTGTATGTCTACGGAAATTTTTATCAAAAAGAAAAATTCACAAAGCTTTCCAATCCCAAATTGCCATAGCTTACCTGGTGTTTTTGGGGGTGGAGTGCAGAGTACACGGACGGGGCCCCCACAAATGTTCACTCCTTTGTGTATATTTGTAACATGCGGGATTAGGACAATCTTTAAAACTGTGCTTTTCAAATATGTTGGCTCTTTTTTTTTTTTTTTTTTTTGCCCAAAATCAAAATCAAAAGCAGATGATGCTAGTCCTGGCTCTGGAAGGTCCCATGGCTCCTCTTTGTAGGAGTGTAAGCAGTGTCTGCCCAGCCCCTGGCCCAGGGTACTGCCTTACTGCTCCAAGAGGCCTTGGCATCCATTGCACAGGTGCTGGGGAACTCTAATGACCCCAACACACATGGTTCCTGCCGACTGAGCTCAGAAAAGGAATGGAAAAAAACCCCACAATTACCTTGCGTGTATAAGAATGTGGGGGAGGGACACCTGGGTGGCTCAGGCAGTTGAGCGTCCGACTTCAGCTCAGGTCAGCATCCCAGGGTTGTGGGATCCAGCCCTGCATTGGGCTCTGTGGTGAGCGTGGAGCCTGCTTGCGATTCTCTGTCTGCCCTTTTCCTGTATTTGTATACATGCTGTCTCTCCCTCCCTCTCTGAAATAAAGTTAGAAAGAGAATAAGAATGTGGGGGAAACAAAGAGGAGGAGATATGAGAGGACCAGGGTGGGGCCTGTGGATGAGACACAGACTAAAAGTTTGCAGCAGTGAGATGAACCACGGCAGTCCCAGCACCTAGTACACGGCCGAGGCCCGAAGAAAGGAAATGGTAGCAGGCATCTGATGCCCCTCTGCCTTCCCTCGGGGAGCTCTCAACCATGTTAAAAATGTCTGTGGCTAGAGGGGCCTCGCAGAGCTGAGGATTGACGTGCATTGGACCATTATCAGGACTGTTGTCTTGTTTGCAGAGGGGCCCAACCTACCGTGGGATGCAGAGCTTTCTGAAGCTGCTGAGGGAGAGTGGGGGTGCCGGTCTACCCCTGGCGGAGCTGGTGACTCTCGCAGGCAGGCTGTGCCGAGACCTGCAGGATGACCCTGCCCAAGTGCAGCCCTTGGTCACAGCCGTGATGGACAGTGAGCTTCGCCTGCACCTCCTGGACAATGCGGACGTGGCCCTCGTGTGTGCCCGGGTGCTGGCGCAGCAGGAGCAGCACCAGGCTGCCTGCCGGGTGCTGGAGGTAGGATAGACCTGCGAGGGGGGTGCAGAGCGGCTCAGTGGCCACCACCATCCCAAGCACAACGGAGATGTGGGGTGAGGTTTTGTAAACCAAGCCAGGAGGTCCACTCTTTTTACAAATTCTAACTACCTTGTTATCTGAGGCAACACTATCCATTTATGAGATCCATTCTGCGTGGTGGCCCTGGCTTGGGGTGCTGGGATCCCAGTAGGCGAGACAGTCAAACAGAGCCAGGCTCTCTGTCCCTGAGCCACAGGTCTGCAATCAAGAATGCAAACCCAAACTATCTTGGTCACTCACATCTGGTAGTACTCGGATGTGCAACTCATCTGGCATTCATGTGACCTGACCTGCATTGAGGTGAAGCCATTTATGGTCTTTAGCCATTTAATATGAACGTGGTGCCTTCTGGTACCTAAACACCGGCACGTTTGAGTGCGCTTGCCACCAGCCCCAGACGGCACTGCGGCGGTGCCAGCGTCACTCCCTGAACTCTGAGAAATTCTGAATTCCAAAGTACCTCTGGCTCAGAGGGCTTCACATAAGCAATTTGGAGGCATGCTTTTCCCTCTTTCATCCCCACATACAGTTCATGCCTAATTTATGCTGAGTTTACCTTGGAAATCCTCAATTCTTTCCAGTTCTTTCAGTTTTCACTCCTTCCCCCACAAGTTGTGTGGGGTCCTCCTGGTTGCTCCCCTCCTGTCCCCTCCTGTCCCCTTGATTTGTGCACTTAGCCGCCACAAGGAGTTTGAAAACTGCAGATGGGCCGTCGGGATGAGCGTGTGGGTGGCCCGGGAGCCTGCCCGCTCTCTAGTCTCTCTCTGGGGCTCTCCCCCTGCTTCCGTCACATAGTCACGCTGCTTCCTGCTGTTCCGACAACTCCTGAGATCTTTCTTTGTCTCAGAAACTTTGCACGTGCTCTTGCCTGTGCCAGAGGCTGGAGCCCAGCTCTTTGTGTGCCTGGTGCCTTTCTTCTTCTCTGGTTTCTACTGTAAATGTTGCCCTGTTTGGCAATGCCCACTTTATTCTCCAGCAGAGAGTCCCGTTCACCCTGTGGCTCCTTCCTCAGTTCCTAATTAGAAATTATTTGTTCGTCTTGGTTTTGTCTGCCGCCCCTTGCTGCGCTGCAGGCCCCCGGAGAGAGGGGCCGCCTTGGTTCTGCTCGTTACAGGACCCATGACATGTAACGTGACACCTGTAAGTAAGAGGGGCTAAGTTTCAAATCTGTCAAAATGGAAACGGTCAACAAAGGAAAACACAGAGTTGTAATAACCTGTTACAGCACTCAATGATGAAATGTGTGATTGACACCACTAATGAAAAACTCCCAGGTGAGGGATTATAAACACAGTCTGGATGGTCCAGAAGTGTTTCTTAGAAGGTGACATGTAGCTGAGCCCTGAGAGATAAGAGGGGGATGCCACACCAAGAAAGGGCCCAGGGCCACATCCTGCAGGTGGCAAGGTTCCTATGTACATTCATGGATGGCTGTGCCCTCGGCCAATGAAAATCACAGCCGAGAAGAATGGGCGTTTTCTGATGCTGTGGAGAGAAAGCTAATTGACTGTCAGCACCTCCTTGCCAAGATGCTCCTGGGCACCCTGGAGTTAAATGCAAGAACCATACACACCGGCTAGCGGGGCTGTGTCTGGGGGAGGCCCACTGGAGGTATCCTTGGCCATCTCTGAAGTCTGGTTATGTAGCCAGTTCACACTGGATTGGTGAGCTGGCACGGGGCACAGACCAGGACTGTATCCCACTTGACTCAGCACTTGCTGGGCGCCAGAGAGAAAGGTCTTTAACACAAGAAGTGGGTCAAGCCTTGGAATCACCATGTGGTTCTAACTGTGGCTCTGCCTCTTGCATGTTGTGTGGCCCAGGCAAGTCGTTTGTGTTCCCCCTGCATCCTGCTCTTTGCCTGTAAGGGGTGACTGAGAGCTGTGTTCACCTCATGTGCTGTGTGGGAGGGCTGAAGGGCTGACGTAACCCGGTGGCTGTCTGGGCCACCAGGGACTTACCACTGAGCTTGCTGGTGAGTGGAGTGCTGGGTTCATATCCTCATTGCTTGGCACATCAACAGGCAGCTCTTCCCGGGGATCGGATTGGGTCAGATGGCAGTGATCCAGGCTGGGTGAGGGCAGCCAGGTCTCAGCAGACTTTTCTCGGCAGGGTTGCCACGTTCCTGGAGGCAGCCAGGAGCTGGTACAACTCTGGAACGACATTCACTACCATCTCGTCATGAAGCGCCTAGGTGTGGCTGTGCTAACCCCAGTGCAGAAGTTCCGCTGCAGAAAGAGGTATCCCGCTGGGCTTTCTTGGTGCTTGTTCCCTAGGACTCCTGAGGGCTGCACCTTCTAAAACCACAGAGCAGGTGGGTGAAATAGAGGCAGGGAGATAAGGGCAGGAGAAGTCAGAAGAAGCAGTAAGAGTCAAAAGGTAATAGGCTCTCCGTCAGCCTGTGTGCCCCACACTGAGCCACACTCTCCACCTACCTGCCCGGTTGGGCGTGGGGTGCATTCCCAGTTATGCTTGCAGGGCAAGGAAAAGGAGCCATTCCCAGGACCCAGGCAGAGAGTTCTAGTTGCAGCAGGAGCCGTGGCCTTCTGGTGAGGGGTCTGCCGGCAAGGGGGCAGCAGCTGGGCACCCTGACCTTACTCTCTTCCTCTCCTCTCCTCCGGGGGAAATTTCCAGCACCCGTGTCCTAGGTCATCTGATTCTCACAGACAGTCTCTGCAGGTGCCATGGGCTGGAACTCAGTGCCACCCTGTAGGGCTGCAGGGCCTTTTAAAGAGAGGAAATATGAGGGTGATGCAGCCATTAGAGGAAATACCTGTGGTGCTTAGAAGATTGCCTGACCCATGAGAGATGCTGGGTCCATCCTCAGCACTAAGTAAACATCACAAGTGCCAATTACTATTATTATTCTCATCACCATTTACAGATGAGGAAACTGAGGCACAGAAAGGTCAGCAGCTTGCCCAGGGTTACACATGAGAGAGATGCAGAGCTAGGATTCCAGGCTAGACATTGAGGTTGTAGAGCCTTTGTTCTCCATCTTGCGTGTTCCCCTCTGACCGGAAGGGGCTGCAGATCTTGCTCTGAGCTCCTGCCAGCCCAAGTTACAGGAGATTCCTGCCCCACAGGGCCTGGTTACTGGCCTGGTTACTGGAAGAAGAGGTGGATTCCTTCTGGATCAGAGAGAATTCTTTTCCTGGTGCCCACCAAAGAGTGAGATACGTCCTCTAAACCCAGCAGGGGATCAGCCTTGGGGTCTTCAGGAAAGCAGTCATGTCCCTCCACATATAATGGCCTGCCAGAGTCCAGTTCAGTAAATGATTTGGGGATCAGTATGCGGTGTTTGGAAGAGGCCTCTGATTGCTGGGTGCTGTTGGAGGGGCTAGGGGTATAGCCTGGGCCCTACTCTCCTGGAGCTGATATGGGTTATGGACGATGGACAGTAGCTGAAGCAGCACTGTGGATTCCATAATCAGAGTGGGGAGTACTAGACAGAGAATGTGCTTAGTAGAAGACTGTCCCACCTTTGTTGTTTCTTGCGGGATGGAGGTTGCAAGGCGGCTCACCTAAACCTTGGCTTGGAGGCCTGAGCTCTGGGATGGCAGTCCTTAGAAATGTAAGGAGGGGATAATATTGGGGTTACAGCCATGCTTGGTACACCGCCTAAGCGTGGCAGGCTCTTCTAAAGGTGGTTGGTACAGGAGCAGAGGCAAGAGGTTCTTGGGACTGAGAGTGGTTGTAGAAAGGGTTGTATCAGGGCAGATTTTGGAGGATTTGCTGGCGAGTGGGATGTGTTGGAGGAGGTAAAGACAGAATAAAGTCGGACTCCAGGGTTCTTGGCCTGATTGGCTGGAACATGGTGGTTTTGCACAGAACTGGGGAAGATCTGAGAGCAAAGGATCAAGCTCCATTTGGGATGTGGTATGTGTGGATGCATTTTTGACATCCATGGTGATTTGTTCATTTGGTGTTTGGGGACCTTGGGTGTCCCCAGCAGGTAGTATTATTTGTTTATATATCACTTTTTCCTTTTGGAAAAACTCATGTATATACACAGTAAAGAGAGTAGCATAACCAACCTCAATATCCTCATCATCAACCTGTAGTAGCTACCGGCCGTTGGTCAGCTGTGGCATCTCAGTGAGCAGGACTAGTGACCCCTGTGAGGCTGTGCCGTGGAATGTGGGGCCCTCCCTCCTTCAGGGGATGGACCTCTGGGACTCTGCAGCTTAGAGAGCAGGAGCAACTAGTGAGATGAGAGCATATCTGGGGGTGCACAGAGCTTGAGAGCACATGAGGTGCATCCGGAAAAGCTGTCTATAACCACCTCTACACTGTCCTTATCCAGGAACCCACCCCCACCCTCCCTCTGCCCTGAAGGCCTGAAGAGCCGGAACTTTCCCAGAGAGGTTCGCCAGAAGCTGCACGACTTTGCCTCGGGCGTGAGCACTAACCCCAGCAAGGCGGAGCGGGTAAGAATCGAGGAGAATGAGGCTCAGCAACCCCCTTTTAGTCGACCTCTCGACCTTAGGCGACACCACCACCCTTAGATGACCCATACCCTTAGCCCTCCCTTCCTCCGGACCTCCTGAGTGGCCCATCTGGCAGGGCGCTGGGGACTTCGGCCTCTCTCTGAACTGTCCTGAGGACGGGAGCTCATTGGCTGGCAGCTCCTGACCACCCAGCCTGCTCTCTTGGAGGGTCTAGTTTTCAAACGTGGGGTTATCCTATCCCCATTGCCGTCGTGGAGCTTCCAGCGTGAGGGAGCCAGTTATTTGTGGAGCTCAGTACCAGCAGGGCACCATCCTCAATGCAGCCTCCGGAAGCTGGAGGGACGGAGTGAAGTTGGGTGAGGTTGCTGGGGAGGAAGAGGCGTGACACGCCCGGTGGGAATTTCCCGGCGCTCCAAAATCCGGGCCTGTTCTCCGCCCACTTCTCTGCTCTGTCCAATCGGCTGGGTTCTTCCATGTTAGCTGCACCTACTTTCCCGGCTTCTACCGCTTGTCCAATCAAAAGGGCACTCCTGGTGGCTGCTCCTCCCACCATGTTACCTGTCCAATCAGTAGTGCTCTCCCAGTGGTCACCGCACCTGCTGCGTGAACTGGTTTCCCCTGAGCACTGCACGGTGGTCCCAGGAAGACGGACTCCGCTGGGTGCTGCGTCACAGGCGTGGTTCACGGGCCGTCGCTGTCCCCTGCTGCGGAACGCTCTGGTCCGGCAGGCCCTGCCCAACCCCTCCGCGTTTCTGGGTTACCGTCGGCAGGGCCGCTGCTGTGGCGCGAGTGGGGAACGAGGCCGGGCTGCCTGCCGTGCCGGTGTCTCGGGCCTCCCACTCTGAGGCGGCTCAGCTTCGCTGCTGCTGCTGCTGCTGCTGCTGCTGCTGCTGCTGGAGAGTCAGGCCGGGCTCTGGCTCGCCTCCTGAAAGCCTTGTCGGGTCACCCTTGTGCTGCTTGGGGGACGGTGGCAGGGCTAGAGGTTGTGCTGTTTTGGGGCAGGAGAACCTGGCCTTGGAGACGAGCCTGACCGTAGAGCAAGTGTACAACTGGTTTGCCAATTACCGGCGGCGCCAGAGGGCCCTTGTCCAGCGCCTGGAGTCAGCGCCAGAGGACACAGTAGAGGACCCCAGTGTGAGGGAGAGGGGTCCGGACCGCCCCCAGCCCTCAGGCCACCCTCACCTTGGCTCTGGGTGTGTGGACAGGCCTCAGTGGCCAGGTGAGTGGCTCCAGGGCTCCCCCCTACTTGTGGTTGGGGGTTCTCTCTGCCGCCCAGCACCCTTTGTTTAGGGTTAAGCCTAGTTAGGGTCACTCTGGTTATAGGGACAGCACCTTCACTCCCAGTCTGCACTCTGAGGATGTCACCTTTCGGTGAGTGAGATCCCCGAAGGTGAGGGTCAGGGTGCCCCTAAGTGGGGCCTGCAGCAGCTGTTTTGCGTTTAGATTATGGTGAGTCCAGGGCCAGGAGTTGTGAGCCAACCATCATGATTTAGGGGTTGGTGGGTTTGTAATAATGGATTGGTTTCAGACAAAAGACATTTAAGGGACAAAGGATATTGTATTGAATCAGTGGCTGACACCTTTTTCCAGCCCTAACCTGGCCCTAACCTGCTGGGAAGGAGGCTGGGACTGGGAGCCACAGCAAGACCCCCTTCCTATCTTATTGGCTTTCAGCTGGACGGGAGGAAAATGGGCCTGCACAGTCCAGGGAGACCACCCAAGGGCCGTGGGAGTCGCTGGCCCTGGCCCCGGACTTCTCTGGAGACGAGACTATGCCAAAGCCATTGCCTCCCAGGTACTGCCATCCCATGGGACCATGGGACCATCACCCTATCGAGTTAACCCGTCCTGAGTGGGTGGCCAAGGTTGGAGCAGGCATGTGAGTCCTGGGGCCAGCAATAGGACCAGGTCAGTGACTGCTGAGAGCAGAGACGTCTGCCGTTGGTAAGGAAGGCACACATGTCAGGGACCCTACACTTGCTCCCTGGAGCCTGGCTCACAGCCTGACTTCATGTATGTCTTGCAAAATGAGGAAAACAGATTTGGAAAGAAAAACATGCAGATTTACTTCCTAAAGGCAAACCCTGGTTCTTGTTTAATTTTCTTTCTGGTATTTTTGTATTGTTTATATTTCTTTGAGTCAGTAACAGCTAATGTTTCTTGAGTTCCTTCTGTGTGCTAGGCACTGTCCAAGCACTCTCCCTCACCTGGGACGAGGCATGAACCTGGTGTAAGCATAAGAAAAGTGCCAGCCATCACCAGAACTAGGTCAGAATGAGGGGCCAAGTCCTCTCTTGTGTAACCATAAAGGTGTGGACACTTTCCATTTCCCGTTGTGACATCAGCATCTCTCATGGCAATCTGTGCCTGGCCCTTCACATGCAGGCTGGCACTGCCCAGGTACGTGAACTTAGGCAGGTTCTTGTGACCTCTCAGTGCCATGCTTTTTTCATCTGCGAAATGGGGAGGCCATGCCATCCAGGTTATTGCAGAGATTATGAGGTGGGTTGGGAGGTGGGCAGTAACAAAGGGTTCAGGAGCATCATCTTAGACACAGTCAGTGTTTGTGCAGTATGGAGTCTAATTATTATCAACAACTTACTGCCTGATATTCCTGTAAGGTCAGCCATTATCATCCACTCAACTGTTAGGTTCTTCCTGATCATTTCTTGCTTTCATTACTGTGGAACAGTGCTTTACTGAAGTTCCTTTGGAAGAAACTGCTAATGTATTTTAGGTTTAGGTAATGTTTGTTTGTTTTTTAGAGAGCAAGGGCAGGGAGAGAGGTGGGGGGGAGAGAGACAGAGAGAGAGAGAGAGAGAGAGAGAGAGAGAGAGAGATTGAGTGTGGGGAGGGGTAGAGAAAGAGGGAGACACAGGATCCCAGGCAGGAAGCAGGCTCCTTGCTGACAGGATTCAAACTCAATGAACCATGAGATCATGACCTGAGGTAAAGTCAGACACTTAACTGACTGAGCCACACAGGTACCCAAGAGACCTAGAGAATCCCAAGCAGGCTTCATGCTCAGCACAGACCCTAGCACAGAGTGCAGTGCGGGGCTGGATCCCAAGACCCTAGGATCCTGACTTGAGCTGAAATGTAGAGTTGGGCACTCAAAGTACTCAGCCACCCAAGTGCTGCAGTAATAGTATATATTTTTTTAAGTTTTCTAGAACCCTTGTACCTATAGGTAGAACAGTGAAAGCAGTGTAATTAGGGATGCGGGCCCCACAGCCATCAGTGGCTGAGTTGAGTCAGGAACGTGGATTCCCAAACTGGGCTGGAGTGTCCTCCTGGGAGTCTCTGCCCTTCAAGGGATGACGTTCACTGTCTTCTCCAGGTCTCTCCAGGGTGGCGAGATGTACCAGGAGGGGCCTCGCCACGATTCTGCCACTCTCCCCCTCATCTGCCCAGGCCCTGGCCTCTGTCCTCTGGCTGCTGGCAGTGACATGACGGACTCTTCTGTGGCTGCCCCCGAGTCATGGCTGATGTCCCTTGCACTGGCGTCCTCCAAGGAGGTTTCCTTCCAGACCGGGCAACTGGCCCATGGGCATGGGATGGACTTCATGGTGCGCCCCATAGATACAGCTGTGACCGTGTCCATCACCGCTGTGGGAGAGCCCAGCGCCACAGGTGGGTCCTTCCAGACCACACTCTTCTGCACAAGGTGCCACGACTATGCGGCTCTCATTTGAGGGGTCGTGAGAAGGGCCAATACTCTCCTACTTTTCTAGTTGGCAAGATAAAATGTGCATATGACTAAAAGTAAGACAGTTAGGAAAGAGTTAAAACTAAATTAGACAGTTGCCACACTGCACTCCCCATTCCAGTCCACCTAACTTACCTGTCAACACTTGCAGCAACAGTGGATGGCTGAGCTGATTGGACCTCCACAGCATCTCATGGTTGAAATATCACTTCTTTGGTTTCTTCTTAGTTTTTATCTGAAGACTATATATTTACATATATATTTAGTCTACCAAATACAAAAGCATCTTGTGACATGTCACTTTGTAAGGAGGATATTGGCACAATTTGCCTATCACCTAAATTTCTTAGTCTTCTATGGTTATATCCATACTTTCCTGGAGTTTGTAATTGCCTTTCTTTTTTCTTATATTACCTGGTTGTTTTTTTTTAATCACATCCTTAACCTCTTCCAGCTTTCCAAGTGTCTCCTCTGAAGACTTGTGACTGGAGCCCTTCTTGTTTCCTCCCACTGGTGTTTCCCTAGACCTGGTGTGGGGTCACGATCCCAAGTGCTCCTCTGATTGTCTCCTTGGGTTTGATTCAGTGTTTCCAGAATTTCAGGTCTTATTCTTTCTTCCTTGACTTCTTGCGTTTGAGAACATCTTCAATTAATTTTGCAAGAAAGGGTACTTGCCAGATAAATTTTCTGATTCCTTACATGTTGTGAAATTGTCTTTAATCTGCCCTCAACTTTGATTAACAGTTTGGCAGGGAAAGAGTTTTGAGGTAAAATATTTTTTATCTGCCTTAGATATCTAGAAATACATTTATATCCTTGTTTGCAGCATCTGGTGGTGGTGTTGATGTCATTCTGTTTGCTTCTTTGCAACGTACCATTCCTTTCTTGGAGTTTTGTTTTTTAAGTCTAAGTGTTCTGAAATTTCACAATGATGGTCTTAGATGTGAGTCTTTTTAATTCACTTTTCTGTTAAGCCTTCAAATTTAAAGAAGATAATAATGTATCCTTTGAGGTTTGGTTTATTTTGGATAATATTCTTTGATGATTTATCCCCGTCCATGTTCACAGTTCTCTTCAGAGCACAAGTCTTACTCTGATGTTGGAAATCCTGGACCAGTCTCCCACATGTTTACCTTTTTTTCTTGTATTTTTTTCTCTTTCATTGTATGTGCTTTGAGGGTGTTAAATTCTGTCTCTCAATATTCCATTTTGACAGGTAGGCTTTAAGAGAATGCCAGGCTCTTTTTCTATTTGAACTTTCCTTTTCTCATGGAGTATGTTACTTTATATAGATGCAGTATATTTTATTTTTTGAGTATTCTCAATAGAAGTTTCAAAAATCTGCTTTTTTGTCTGAAGGCAAGAATATCGGAGGTGTGGACCCTGGCCCTTCCTTGAATAGGGAAGGATGAGGGGTCAGAAAGAAGAAGGGCCCTGGAGACTCATTGCTCTGTAGGCAGCTTTTCAGTTTAGTCATATTGGTCCCTCATTTCTTGCCGTCACATTTCCCCCCACAGTCAGAGGTCTATGTTTGCCTGTCCAGATTTACCAACCAGGCTGGAGGGGGGGTGGGCACTGGCCAGCTGCACACCGGGACGAGGGGCACTGCTCTTCACCCAGGGTCCAGGACACGTGAGGGGTGATGTGCTCGAGGACTTGGTGAGCCTCCCGACCGACTGCCTGACACCAGGGTGTTAACCTTGCTCTCATTGCTCCCTCCCTCCCAACCTCCTTAGGGTTCTCAGGACCTGACCCTCCTTTCAGATGCCCGACCACCCTAGGAAGGAACTTGTGCCCTGGGTCCACAGAAGTGTGGACATCACCCTCCCACTAGTGATCCCTCCCCCGACTCTCCCTTTGTTGTGGGCTTTTGGCATATTACTTGGTTTTCTCTTGGAGGAAGAAGATATAACCCAGTGATTTTTTATGTTTGAATCAGAAATGTTCAAATTAGCACTTAATATATATATATTTAATGTATCTCAGAGTATTTCTAAAGTTCTGGAGATGAGGGAACAGTATAAAATGGCGGTAGAATCATACACCAAATGGTCAGGAAAGTTCCTTTGGTTGGAGGTTTTCTGGGCAGCAGCTGGCAGGTTAGGTCGTTGCTCTGACAGACAAGACAAAGGACTGTGAGCCCAGCCTGGCTGGCCTGTTGTTTTGAGTCTGAGATAGGGATTCTGAGGCTAGGTTTACCACCTGGTAGACTCCGGGAAGACGCGGACCTTCCTTCTTAATCTTCCTTTCCTCCAAAATGTTTGTTGACCCAGAATTGATCAGATCCACCATTTATCTTGAACCATATATGGAGATGTTCTCTTCAATATTTTGTGTAGAGAGAAGGAGCCAGGTAAGGTAGTGACACCTTGCTCCTCATTGAAATCATGATAAAACATAAGCTAAAAGATGAAAATGAAAATAGCTAAGGGCTGCTGGACCAGCGCGAGATAAACTGAGAAGTGGACTGCCCACTCCTGTCCTCACAGCAGGGGTGCGTGGTGGGCAGATTTGGATGCTGAGTCTTTGGCAATGGGTGGGTGACATGAAGTCTGGGTTAAAGCAGAGCTTGAAGTCTGCAAAATTGGACTTGGTCTTTGTTTCTGGAAGCCTACAAAGGCCATTGAGGTCAACAGCTATGACTGTTCCTTCTTCAGCAAGGGAGGCTGAGGCTGGGGGCCTGCCAGGCTGGATGCCGCTTCTCTCCGTGGAGGTCTTGATTATGCTGCTTGTGGGCTGTGTTCTGTTCTCCCATCACTGGGTTGTGGAATTTGTTTCTGTGTAGGATTCGCTGACCCACCTGTTGGCAATCCGCAGAGCATGTACCTGGAGGAAGGTCTGGGCACTGGCAGTGGTCAGCAAGAGCAACAGGAAGGTGGCTTCCAGGTGACACGGCCCCCGCCACAGCCTCCAGAATTCATCCTGACCCAGAGGTGAGCCACACAGAGCCGTGGAGTTCAGGTGACATTTTCTCAGGTTATGGTTAGGGTACTGCCTGGTTTATAGACTGTGATCTCAGATATGCAGATTAAGTCCTTTACTTATCGGTGTCTGGAACAAAACACATTCTCCCCACCTTGCGTCTACCAGAGGTAGAGGGTAGTTTTTCACTGAGACAAAAGAACACTCAGAAATATCAGAGCGGACAAGACTGTCTGTTATGGACAGTGCTTACGATTTGCATCTTTTCCAAGATCACCCTGGGCCCCAGCAGCCTCTTTTTTGGCATTTTCTTTTCCCTAGACAGAGACTGTCCGAGTTTTTGAGTGGCATCGAGATGGATTTTATATTCCGAACTGTAGTTTCAAAGGTGCTTGGGAGGGCCATGAATCTAGGTGCCATAGATTTTGGCCATGGTGGCCAGGACAGCAGGCCAGGAGAATCTAGCAGTAGAGAAGAGGATAGAAGAGTGTGAGAAGTTAGGGGTCCTGCGGTGGACAGGGAATCCAAGATAGGGGTCACCATAACCAGGCTCCCAGGTTCATAGTCTCCTCAGTCTGGGAGCTGGAAGCCAGGTGCACAGTAAGGGCAGAACCACAGGGCAATGTGTGAGAGAGAAAGGGAGCAGTTCCATAAGTCACAAGTTCTTCTCGTTGATACAGCACAATGAGAAAATGCAGACTTTGGCAGATGGACTCACTTTTCCACTTGTGACCAGGAACCGTGATGGCGAAGATGCCCCCACTGGGTACCTTTGTGGTTTGCTTACTCTCCCCACCAGCCATATCAGCCGTGGACTCCCATGGCCCAGCCCATCATTGCTCTGATCTGATGACCTTGATTCCTTCTTTAAAAGTAAATTCATTGAGGCATAATTGGCATTCAGAAAAGCAACATGTTTAGATGGTAGAGATGATAGTTTTTTGAGTGCAATTTCTGTGTCTACCGTGAAGCTCTAACTGTTAAGCCATGTAGAGCAGTCCACCTGCTTCTACCCCTGACACCCCCAGGACCATGGATCTGCTTTATTTAGCTGCATTTTATGGAACTCCATGTAAATGGAATCTAAAACTTTACATTTGGGTGGGGAAGGGGTCTGGCTCCTTTCACTCAACCCGAGTACTTTGAGGTTTTCCCCTGTTGCTGTGCACATCAGCAATCCATTCCCGTTACTAGTAAGTTCTGGTCCTTGATGTGGCCGTATCATGGTTTTTTGATCCATCACCTGCTTGTAGGCCTTGCTGAGACCCCAGGTTTGGGTTGCTTTGAGAATTCCTGGATGCATGTGGGTCTGCATGTTTGCCTTTAAGTCTCTGGAGCATGTACACAGAACGGATGTGTAGGGATGTTTAGGGAACTACCAGATGTTGTCCCAAGTGCCTGCACCCTTTGCCTTCCCTGCTTGCTGGGAGCCGCACCGGCCTTGCTGGATGACGCGGTCACAGTAAGGAAATGGTAGACGTAGCACGGCTCCTGCCATAGTTGATGGAAGCTGGCATCTCCTTCTGTTAACTGATTGCTTGTGTAAAATTAAGCCTGTTGCTATTGACTAGGCCTCACAATGTTCCAAATCAGACTGATATTCCCCAGAAACCTCATGGGAGGAAGCATATTCCCATCTCTATGAAGAGGAAGTTAAACAAGGCACTGCCGATGTTTGTTGAAAGGCTCTTCTACTGAGCCTCACAAACTTAAGTCATGAAAATGAAGGGGGTTAAAAGATAATGTTTACCCTGGCCTGGAGATAAAAAGCCTAATTTAGGAATAAGAAACCAACAAGAGCCAGGCATAAGTTACTGCACATACCTGTGCTAATTTGGTGCCCATTGTGCGGATAGGTAAGAGTAGTAACAATTTAAACTCATATGCAAAGGCCGGCTCTTCTAGGGCGCCTGTGGCCTTACACCTTCAACATCAAAGAACAAGGTTGACAAAAGGTTTACTTACTAACCATCATGAATGTAATCTTCCTCTTGTGAGCCAAATAGAATGCCTCCTAGCCCTATTGCTGCCTGAATTTTAGCATCATTGTTATAAAATGTGTTTGCTATTTGCCTCTCACTGAAAACATCCTGATATCTTCATAGTTGTAAGATTTACTACCGGTTCATACAAATGTGTATGTTATCTGCTTTTCACTGAGAATATCCTGTTATTTTATGATGTATAAGTTACCTCCCTGTAATTAGAATAGTTCTGAAGAAATGCCTCTGTAAGACCTGTTTCTGCAGCCTTTTCAAAGCATCTGTATCACTGAGAATTATCTGTAAAAGCTCTGCTTTTTGATGTCAGAAGTCTATAAAAGCCCAAAACCTGGCAGGAGATGATAATAAAGAGGATAAGACGATGCCAGGCTGGACCAAGTAAGACACTGCGTGAATCTCTTTCCCGTCTGCTGCTACCCCTTCAGGGAGCCCTGGACCAGCCAGAGCAGGCTTCCAGCACCTGCTCTCTCTGCTGTGGTCCTAATGGCCTCTGGTCTCCTTCACACACCAGGCCTGCCCCTTCTTGTTTGACCTCTTCCTTCATGTTTCCACTTGTGGCCCTTCTCTGTGAGCCTGCCCTGAAGTGCTCTCTCGTTCACCCAAGCCACCTACTGGAGATGTCACACAGGACTCTCTGGCACCTGCGCACTGGAGGCCCCTGTGAGAGGACAGTGTCCCTGCAGAGCGTCCAGCATCTGGAAGGGCTGCTTATGTGCAAAGAGCAGTCGGGGCGTGTAGTGACCTGGCGCCTGTTGATACAGAGCTTGTCCTGACATCATCTCTTTTCCAGCCCCCTGGAGTTGGCTCCGGGCCCCTCCTTCTCCAGCCCTATGTCTGCTGTGGACCTGAGCCAGCCCTTGCCTTCCAGCCAGGTGAGACCCCACTACCAGGTGTCATGGGTCTCCCTCTGAACTGTTGGATTCTCGGGTCATGCCTTTGGAGTGAAGAACGCAGGCAGATGGAACAATGGGTGGGGATGTCTCAAGGCGTCTCAGTTGGATGGGAGCCAGGTTCCTTGGGCTGGTGTTTCCCTCTGAGTCCAGAGAGGGTAGGTCCCAGTGTAGGGGTGCTTGAGTGGGAAGGTGGAGCCAGGCAGAAGGTGCTTCCGTGTGTAATGCTGTGTTGGCTTTCCAGGTGCAGTGGCCCGATGGCCAGGCTTCCAGCGATGCCTTCTGGGGAGCCAGGATGCTTCTTGAGCTTTCAGGGGGCAGCCTGGGTTGAGATATCCCTTTGGGGTATCCAGCCAGTGCCCTGGGGAGCAGGTGTGGACATCCAGCTGTTCAGTACACGTTATAGAGCTTTATTCCGACTGAAAAAAGGACCCCAGAATGCCTTAAGGGGTTCCAGTGAAAAGCACTGGGGACCAGTTAGCCCCTGCCGTGTTTCATAGTTTGGTTGGTAACTCGCTGTATTGGAGGAAGCATTTGAGAAATGCTCTTGAACTCAGAGGTCAGAGGGGTCTGTTTCACTCAGACAGAGAGATTGTGGCATCAAGCTCCTAGACAGGGTCTGGCAGGGAAGGCCTTTCCAGAGCAAGAGGAGACTGTTGTGCTGTCATGACAAGGCCACGCTGTACCCGGTTGAGTTGGGGAGCAGGGCACGGGCAGTGTTCTGACATATGTCTGTCTTAGGGAGTTGGGATAGCTCAGGCAAGATGAGACAGGGTACATTTCCCTCCGAGGTTGTAATTCATTGTGTTTGTAAAACAAATGTTCTGTTCAATTAAATTACAGTTAAATGTTCTGAACGCCCCCTTTTACTCCCTTAACTACATCTTGGACACCTGTTCCTTTCAGTCCCTGGTGGGCACTTCACGGCATGAGTGTGCATTGATTGATGAATCAGTACCCTATTGATCTCATTGTCTAATGTCTCTGTTTTATAAACAGTGTCACAGTGGGCATCTCTGCCCTTTACCTGGTTTTTTGTGTGTGGGGAAAGGAATTGCGCTGGTGCTACAAGTCCCTATGTCTACCCACACAGGGCCTGGTGGGGGGGGGGCGACTATGCTGTGACTCCTCATGCACGTGATTCTCCTTTGCAGGGGTGACTTTTTTTTTTGAGAGACAGAGACATTGCGAGCAGGGGAGGGTCAGAGAGAGAGGGAGACACAGAATCTGAAGCAGGCTCCAGGCTCTGAGCCAGCTGTCAGCACAGAGCCTGACATGGGGCTCGGGCCCATGAACCATGAGATGATGACGTGAGCTGAAGCCGGATGCTTAACCTACTGAGTCACCCAGGCGCCCCTGCAGGGGTGACTTTGCACTCATGACTGTCACCTCCAGAAATAGGTCCTTGGTCCTTGCCTTTCCCATTGTGTCAGTTGACAGATGTGTGCTGAGCAGTGTGTGTGATACAGCAGGGAGCAAAGTGCATTTCTTGCTCTCAGGCTGCTCACAGGACAGACGAGTAAGGGACAATTGTGGGCGGTTGCTAAGAGGATCCCAGGATACATGGCGCATGAATGACGAGACCCCCAGCACTTCCTAAAGGGGGGACACCTGAGCCGAGACCACCTGTGCTCCGTGCCCTCACCTGGATTCTGCAGACCCTCCGCCCAGCACAGCACGTCCCAGGCGTCAGGAGGAAGGTGCACTTCCACTAGGGGGCGTTCACACACATGCGGTGTTCCCAGAACCAACAACAGTCTTTCACTTGTCAGATACTTCTTTATTGTGACGGTCACAAACTTATAAAAAGTTGTAACTAGAACGCAGACATTTCTGATGACTGTCATTGCTCTGCTACTTCCGTGTGTCTCCTCCAGATAGGAATTCTCTTACATTCCCACAGAGCAATTATGAAAACCAGGAAATCAGTTCTGATATTTACCATCATTTCCAGACCCCGTGATTGTTCGCTCTGTTGTCCCAATAACACCCAAAATTACAAGTGATCTCGCCCCAGAGCACCTGCTGCCTGCTCTCGGTGCATCTTTTCCTGCCCTTCAGCCTGTTCTCCCGTGACTTTTATGACTGACACTCTTGACGTGGTGAAGCCAGTTACTCTGTAGCATGCCATCCTAAGTGGCCAGATCTGATGTTTCCTTGTAATTTGGGAAGTAACTTTCTGGAAGGAATATCCCAGAATTGACTGCAGGTACTAATAATGTGTTACAGGTGGCCAATGATTTTGATTGTCCAACTATTGTTGGTGCTCATTTTGATCACTGGATTATGGTGTTTATGTCGAGCTTCTCTACTACGAAGTTACTTTTTTTGTATATTTTAGGGGCTGGTGCTTCAAAACTATGTAAACCTGCTGTTTCTCATCAAGGATTCTATTGACTCCTGAATTTCTCTAATGTGTGTAAATTCTCAAAATTCATGAACACGTCACCAGCTTCCCTCATATACGTTCATGCAGTGTACACTCACTCCTCAACCTTACTATGTACCAGCCAGCCAAGTGGTGATTTATTTTCACCACTGAGGTATCATTGTGCATTACCTGTCACCTTACGAATCACACTGATCAAATTCATCCCGCCCTCAATCATTCAAAGTCTGCAGCAAGTGTCAGCACAGTTGATAAACACACTGCTGTGTGAGGGTTAGCAGCTTAGGGACTGGGCTGCTTGAAAGATACTACCCTTTGGCCTTCCCCAGGAACACGCAGAGCTCTGGACCCATCTCAGGCATGGCCTTAACTGAGATGCCAGGAGGTAGCTATGTGTGAGGGGGTCACAGTCCGAGGCAAGACCCTTCTGACAGTGCAGTGCAACGACCTCCTAGGCATCTTCCTTCCCAGTAACTCTTCACAGATCCAGGACTTAATCCTGAAAGCTCAGAGCACTGACTCAGCCAACTGGAGCATGTCCATTTTGTGGGCAATGGATTAAAGTCTCTGGAGCTGACCCTTGACAGATTCCAGCTCCTTCGGAGGGCCACCTGTGCAGTGTGCAGATGGCTCGTGTGGATGGAGCTGGTCACCAACTGTGGGAGGGGCCTCCGCTCAGCATGTCACCATCCAGCCCCCACTCCCATGCCCACCGCTCCCCCCCTGCTTTCTGTCCTCATCCCAGGCTCCTCGGGGAGGGGGTCGTTGGTCCCACAGCCTTTTCTGCCCTCACCTCGTTAGTGGCCCAGCCTGGGCCCAGTGGACGTAGGTGAGGTACTTTGACCAGGCTGAGGGGCCTCTTTCTGTGTCTTGCCAAGGCACTTCCCTTACTGAGGTTAAAAGGGATATAGTGGCTGTTCCAAATGGCTGATGGCTGACAGAGGGGCCTATAGGAGGTGTCAGAAGAGGATGTGATCTGGCCATTCCTGGGTGTTCTGGGCTTCACTGACGAGCTCCTGGGAGGCCAGCTCCCTTGCCTCTCCTTTTCTCCATAGTCTCATTGGCCACAGGAGGTTGAGAGCTATGGACAGAGTTTCCAATCAGGGCAAAATGACCACCCAGCAATGGCCTTGGTCTGTGAAGGGCCCCACCTTAACCCCCACCTTCTATGGTCTGTTGATTGCTGGATAGAGCAGAGGGTGCCTGCATTGGTCTTTTGGGTCTTCTGTAACAAAGCTGCACAAACTAGGTGACCTAGAGTACCAGATTGTTATCTCACAGATCTGGAGGCTGGAAGTGTGAGATGCAAGTGGGTGATGGTCATAAGCTCAAGGGCACTTTTCTCCAGGTTCTGGTTTGGAAAAGCAGAGCTCCAGGCTTCACATGGTGTTTCCCCAGTGTGGATGTGTCGTCCAGTTCCTCTGGTTTATTCCTACATAGTTCTAGTGGAATAGGTCTGATCTGAATGACTTCATCATCTCTGAGGCCCTATTTCCATATGAGGTCTCATTCGGGGTTAGGGTTAGGGTTAGGGGTTAGGGGTTAGGGTTGGGGTTGGGGTTAGGGTTAGGGGTTAGGGG
>NC_043714.1:0-658 GCF_006229205.1 Suricata suricatta
GAATGACCGATCATCAAAGAGATCCTCAAGCTGACCAAACTGTTCAGTATCTCCAGTGGTGGTAGCAACATATGTGTAAGAATGACAGAAGTAATGAGAATAACGAATGAAATAATAATTAGGTTGTATTAATGTCAATGTATTGATGGGATGGTGTACTACAGGTTTACAAAATGTTACTCCTGGAGCAAACTGGGTAAAGGATACATGGTATCTCTACTATAATTCCTTACAACTATGTAAATCTATAGTTATCTCAAGTTTAAAAAATAATGGCCTCTCAGGGACAGAATTAGGAAAGAACAGGGCAGAGATTGCTGGTTTTCATGAGAAACTAGTTTGTAATATTTTATCTTATTTGTAAGCATATATTATAGACTAAAAAGAAAGAAAATCTTCTCCCTTAAATAAGGTATGTGTGTGAAGTACCTGACATACAGAACATCTTTGATAAACGTTAACTCTAGTTCCCTTCCATTTTAAGAATAAGACAATGTAGATGGACTATGATATCAATACTAAGTAGCCTGATTCTGATCAGAGCCACCAGTAAGCCATCTGATGAAATTATGAAGGGCTAATATTGGAACCATAAGGAATTCCTACCTAGATAACTAAAAGAGAATCTCTCATCATGACTGAACAACTTTAAAACAAA